>NC_056726.1:1313391153-1313443653 GCF_019279795.1 Protopterus annectens | reverse complement strand
CAATTTTCTTAATATAGTTGATATGGGATTAGTCTGCTTTCAATTAACATTTGGACAGACTAACCTAATGTTGAGATGTTTACCTATTGATTGCTAACATAATTAAAATCCTCCTCACCCACCATGAATACTGTATTTTCATTGATATTTATGTCCCAGATTTCAGTGAAGAAATACTCTAGGGCATTTTTGCAGTGTAGAGATAATAGCAGGTTAAAGGAGAGCATCTCACTCGCATGTTCCACCTTTCATTTGTCCACCTAAACTAAATGATCTGTCTGATTAGCTTTAAGCATTGTCAGTTTGTCTTAGGCCTTGTTTCCCAACAGTCTGAGTAGATTTTGTAGTATTTCCTTTTTCAGACTGTTAGGAGATTTTTTTTTTATTTCTCTTCATAGTAAAGAACATCCAGTAAATGTTAGCTACAAGTAATCTTGTGGCTGTCAAATACTTACAAAATATATTCATTTCCCATGCTTTTTGCCTGGGAGAAGAGCGTAGAATCACAGTATAAATAGCCTTCACTGGATAATTCTAATCTGGAAAACTGAAACCTGTCTCAAGTTTCCCATTAACTGGAAAGGTAGTATACAGTACAATGTTCTCATAGTTAACAATCCATGATAGTCTGCTTTTGTTACACACACAGTACTGAAGCTGCCCTTTCACATGTCCTGCATTAACTTCCAATGATAGGAAATCATCAGTTATGTTCCTTGTTGGCTCACCTTAATCTGTCAGTTGTATGTGATATCATGGGTCATGGGAGCTTATTGGATCATCTGCACGCCTCAGTGGGTTGGGTTATATGATACTTTGTTTGTCTCTTATTTATTTATTTATATTTACATTTGTTGAAAAGGAAGTCTTACTGGGTATCTGGGCATAACTCATTTTCAGAAGGGGTCTGAGGAGAAAAGCACTTCTGCTATGCCTACAAAACATATATCCCCAAAACAAATCTCCTTAACCCCCCCCCCCCCACACACACACACACAGTCTGTAAAAAACTATCCTATTAAGTATATTTGAAACATTTCTACCAGTACTTAAATGCAAATGCTTTTACAGGAAGAACACCCCCCTGGAACCAACACCATCTATTTCATTATTCCCATTCTCAGATTGCTGGAACTCATACCTCTCAACCTCTTAGAGCAGGAAATCCGGGCAAAGCCATGAATAAAAGTGGGACAAAGGCACCAAAATAGGAACAATTTTTAAACACTGCTCTTACAAACTTAGAAAGTTGATACAATAACAGGTTTTGCATTAGCATGAATTATCTGAAGGGTATGAAGTCTGAAACTCAAACATGTCATTGTTTTCTAACTTCAATCTTTAATTATTTGCCACTAATGTGCCCCCAAAAAATACAATTTTATGAAAAGCGGACCAAAAATATGGGCAAAAATCTGGACATTCTGAGAAAATCTGTACAGTTGAGAGGTATGCTCAGGATCATGACATTAAAAATATAAAATATAACTTGCTGTTTCTCTGAGAAGCCACACTTGAATAAGAAGAATATACTTGAATGTGAGCCTGCAAAATTTGCTACAACATGTGGTGAGCAAACCCGAACAGGAAAATACAACACCGAGCATACAGCCTCTAAAGCACAGCCAAAGAAAATTCACTATGAGTAGAGTACCAGAAAGAAAGCAAAACTTCCAGTTTCTGCAGACTGACTCATCAAATAATGAAATTCAAAAAGGAATTAAGTTCATACATAAATAACTAAATGCATCATAACAGGTATTTATACATATTATCTCACAACATATAATAACTTGTGAATGCAAAATAAAAAAAAAATACCTTCTAACATAAAAGTGAAATTGTGTAACTCCAAAAAAAAAAAAAGCTTGTACATAATGAACAGTTATTTCACATGCATACAGTTGTACACCTTGATAACTGTAGTACAAGCAATGCAAATATATCAGAACTACCCACACATAGATTGGAAGAACCACTAATGCCAAAACACAAATGCCCAGAGATTCCTCGATTTTGTCAATGCAAATGCCTTAGAACAGCTAGTCGATAGCCCCACAAGAGGTGCTAATATCTTGGACTTGATATTAACCAACATGAGTAACCGCTGCAGCATCCCTGCAGTATCATCCTCCCTGGTAAGATCCGACCTTAAAGCGGTCACTTTTGAAGTCACCATCTCTCCAAACCCCACCTCTAGCTAGGGTCGAACAAAACAACTCCAAAGCTGATTACAGCCTCCTAAGGGAAGGTATAAACAGTTTCACAACCCCCACCCCCTCTCTAGGAACTGGCACCAGTATCCAAAACTACCCCAAATCCATATACGAGCATCTTTTGGAATACCCAACAGGACTTGATCATCCTCAGCAAGGAAGAGAAAACCTGTCTGGTGGACATCTGCAATAAAGAAACCTCTGTAACAAAAGGAAAATAAATTGCTGTCCAGGACCAAGAAGGAGCAGGTGCCCACTTGGAAGCAATCTCTCCTTCACCTGAACAAGTAAATAAGAGCACTAGTGAAATTCTCCAAAGCAAATTTCGAGTCTAAATTGGCCACATCTACTAGAGGCAATCATAAGGCCTTCTTCACATATGTCAGCAATCTCAAAGGAAGCATTCAGATCTGTTCAGAACTGGTGGTTAAGGACACCACATATACAAATGCCGTAGATATAGCAAACTTACTGGTTGACAGATTCAGCGAAAACCTCACCCCTCTGTTCTCCCATCAGTAAATTAGGACATCCCCATTTCCTGCCCCCTTCCCCTTATATCTAGGGAACAGGTCATTATTGCTCTCTCAAAAGCAAAAAAATACAGCCTCCATGGGACATGATAACATCCAAGGCTGCATCCTACATGAACTTAGACAGGAACTTGCAGCACCATTAAGCACCCTATTTAACCAAAGCCTGAGTACTGGCTTCATCCCAGCTGAGTGGAGGACAGCCACTGTTATCCCTTTGCACAAAGGTGGGGCATCCATCAGTCTGGGAAATTATAGACCCATCAGCCTAACTAGCCTGATCTCATTAACAAGAACATTAGCAACCTCCAAACACTCAATCCCACACAGATTGGCTTCATCTGGTCAACTTCTTTGATACAGTCACCAAAGCCATGGACAAGGGGAAGTCAGTACACACCGCCTACCTTGACCTGACCAAAGCCTTTGACACTATTCCCCACTCGGGCATAATAGATAAACTCTCTGAACTAGGCATCAATCTGTATGTTACCAGATGGGTAGCAAACTGGCTCACTGATAGAACCCACCTAGTCAAAATAGGGAAAGCAACCTCAAGCAGCAGACCCACTATGAGTGGCATACCCCAGGGTTCGGTTTTGGGGCCTCTATTATTTTGGATATACTTTTCTGAGGTGCAGGCCAAAAACAGTGGGTTGTGGCTGACCAAGTTTGCAGATGACTGCAAGTTGGGTGCTGCCACCAATTCTCCTAGTGATGTGGACATCCTCCAAGAGGGTCTCACCCAAACAAATGACTGGTGCCAGAAACATGGCCTCAAGCTGAATACCAAAAAATGCATCATCATCATCCTCTTTGGGGAGAGTGACAGCCCCACAAATTATCACATTAATAACTTCCTGAGCAAGCAATCAGTTGTGAGGGATTTGGCCACCCAGGTTGATAGCAACCTGACGTTTGGCCACCATGTTGCTTCTGTTGTAAGGAAAGCTTTCTACATGGCCCACCTCATAAGTAAGGGGATCTCATTCAGGGACAAGGAGGTCATTACATTCCTGTACTCTTCCCTTATAAGGCCCATTATTGAGTACAACTCTCCATTCGGCATGTACCTTGCAAAGCAGATGCAGCAGCTGGACAGACCACAGAGGTTCCTCACCAGGAGAATGCAGGACCTCAAAAATCTACCCTACACAGATAGGCTAAAAGCCCTATCCCTCTGCTCAGTTTCATACAACCTCCTCAGACGTGACCTCTATCTGGCATACAAGGCGATCTCAGACCCCGCCTTGATGGGACTGCTGCATATCTGCAGGTCAAGCTCCACTCGAGTAACCCACATGTGTGACCTCAACCTTGTCTGTGACATCAATAGGACTTGTTGGTGCGACAGATTTGTGTCCCAGAGACTCCCCATTCTGTGGAATAGACTCCCTCTCCATGACAAGCAGAGTACCTATTTACCTCCTTTTTAAGCACAACCTGGATAACTGGATGGGAAACAGAAAATACATCCCTGGGATTTCACCTGTGTCTCTGCTGGACAGGGGCATCATGTGCTGACTTGTGTAAACATGGGCTAAACTCTTGGCTAGGCTTATAAGGGCCTCAGGGCCAATAGCCTAGTAATGTCCTATGATCCTGTGATGCTATAAACTAGATCAGTCAGCTTTATATGGTTTTGACATTAGAAATTAATTATTATACTAAAGTATTAAGCAACAAAGTTTGAATAGGAAATTGAAGATGTTAATTATGTGCTTGGAGAGTTGACACAATAGCCATACTGTTACACAAAAGATTAGCAGCTTTAATAGTTCACACGTTTCAACAAGAAAGTGTAGTATATTATTGTGAAATATAGCATTTAGCAAGTCAGTAGATGCACTAGGTATATGGGCAATCTGTTTAGCTTCACAAGTAACTTTTTAGGGCAGTTTCAAATTCCATGTCTGAAAATATCTGTTTGTTAGGGGCTTAGTTTTCAGTTTTAATGCAAAATGAAGTTTTACAGCTAACAGTTTGGATGCATTAATGTAACATAACTGCATGAAGTGACGGGATTAGTTTATTATCTATGCTGTTGTTATGAGGGTATATAACAGAAACTATAGATATGGCTTCATATTATATCATACATAATAGTTGCTATATCTCCCATTTCTATTTATGCTTTCACTTCTTCTGAGAGTGTATTCTGTTGTCACTTGTGTCTTTTTTACATCACTGTTGTATCTACATATATGTGATATCCTATTTGTTCTACTAATATTATGTATCTCCTTCTCTTGAGGTTTGGTTTTAGACTTTCTGGTCCCCTCCAGGACATACATTATTTGACTAGAATCTGAATAAAACAATGATGAGCTGGTTATAATTAGAGCCTACCCTTGGCAGTAAAGAACAGTATCCCTGCATTCATTTTCAAACATTTTATCTGAGTTAGTGGCTTACTGTACTTATTTATTACATTTATGTAAGTGCACATTGTGTCTTTACATGTTACAATGCATTCTGTCATGCTTCACCACTTACATCAGAGCAGTGCCTCAGAGAGGTCAATGTATACTTATCCTAGTCTCTCTTTCTCTGCCCTTAAAATAATGTGGGCCCTCAATGCTTTCTGTATAGTGTCTACTGTCTGCAAAAGGCTTTTAGTGCTTGTTTCAGAGCTGAGATGCAACTTTAGTAAAAGCAAGCGTGTGTATTGATAAACTGAAAAAAATATGGCTCTGAACAGAGAGGTGCACACAACAATAAGGCAGACCACTATTCCCTGACCCAAAAGAGAAAGCAGTCTGCTTCATATTAAAATATATTACTGTTTCTAGTGTAACATACATTTGTCTTTTTGATGACAACAATGAAGTGCTACAACAGTCCACATAGTGCTACTCATTTTACTCTGTTTACGTTTATCTACTGTTAATTGTTTTATTCTGTATATAAAACAATACCTTTGTTGTTGACCTTTTGTGTTCACATCTACTGTAGTATGTATGTGTGCACAGACTTACTGTTCCTGCTGACTGGCTTCCCATTTTATTACCCTTCTGCCCAATTCCCTGGGTTCCACTGGAGGTCCTACATTTATTACTGACTGCATACAGTGGGGGATTAAGTGTACCTTGGTCCCTGGGGTTGTTTTCAAACCATGGGCTCCTCACACTTTTTCAGAACATGTATAATCGTTCATATTCTTCTGAATCTTTAGGATTCACCTTCCCCATTTAAGATCATTCAAATTGTTCTTATTAAATTCCACTGATGTCTAACCCATTAATTACAATCACTTGACTGTATATACCTGAAGTGTCCCATGATTAAAGAAATCCATGACAAAGTATCACAACTTGCTTTACACAAAAAATGCACACAAGTCCTGCAAAGCCAGACTAATCACTTTTTAACCTGATCATGACAGCCAAAGTCAGCCATTCTTATCCACAGATAGCCTCTGAACCCAGCAATTATAACTCATTGTTGACTGTGTACACAACAGATGTCTGATAGTGGTAAAAATAAAATTTATTTCACATAAAAGCACAACAGTCCCACTTGGAGAGACTGTTTAAACTGAACAAACAAGAGCGTAAGTCACTTTCATCCCCTGCCTAGCAATTGTAACCACTTTGCTTTATAACTTCATCTGAGTATGATAAAAGATGATATCGCTCAGGTTCTTAGCTCATGAGTCAGAGACAAAATAAAAAAAAGTGAGAGACAAAGGCCTAGAATAAGAGACAGATTTGTCTTATATACTTAGAAAGTTGCTACAATAGCATTGTTTTTGCATTAGCATATATTTTCTTAAGGATATGAAGTCCAAAACTGAAATGTCTGTTATTATTCAGTGACTACAGTTCTCAATGATTTTCCAGATTGTATAAGAAGTTGACCAAAATATGTGAAAAATGAGGAGCATTCTTCAAAATCAGGAGCAGTTGAATGTTTTTTTTTCACATAAATAGCCACAAGTATTCAAACTTTATTCACACAAATGTACCTTAGTCTTGCAAAAATCAGATGGTTAATTGAGCAAACAACCAGAGGCCAAATTATTTTCATCCTCAAACAGTCCACAATCACCCAACAAAGTTATAGCTACTTTATCATGGAAATCTCATCTGACTATGAGGACAAATAGTATCTATCTCAATCTAGTGTATAAATCAATGACAAAACAAAAAATAATAGTAAGGTACAAAGCCCAAAATCAAGTACAAACTTTAAGTATTGTTATCATATAATTGGAAGTGTGCTAGAAATACATAGAAACTTGGTAGAATAACAGTTTTTGCATCAATATGTATTTTCTGAAGGATATGAAGTCTGAAAAGGCAAATGTCTGTTATCATTTAGTGAGTACAATACTCGACTATTTGAAAACCACATATTTTATGAAGCATGGAACACATGAGGCGAAGTCAGAGATATTCTCTGATATTAGGGACATTTTCAGCTTTGCATTCCAGAAAAACTCAGCAGAGAATAAAAAAATATTTTACCTGACATTACTGTATTTCCTACAAATGCACATTAGTTATGTGAAGCCAGATTTTAAAACAATGAAATGAAAAAAGGGTAAGTTGCTTTCATCCAGCCCAACAGTTTCCCATTTAGTGGCTGCAGTCCTCAATGATTTGCCAGAAAAGGCACACACTAGAGGCAAAGTCAGGGACAGTCTGCAAAATCAAACTCTAAACTGAGCAAACAAGAAGTTACTTTCATCCATGGCCAAAGTGCAGTCTATAACAATTAACTTCTTTGCTAAAGAATTGGGGACAACGTTAAAAGGGATGAGGGACAAAATTCTAAAATTAGGGAAAAATGTAATACTACTATAATTCAATTTTAAAGTTCACAGAGCAAGAGGCTTTTCATCAACATGCAATTTCTGATGAATAAGAAGTTTGGTATTCTAATGTTTGACATTACTGACTGACTGTAACCCTCAGTCATCATCATTTGAACCATGTCATATGGGAGGGAGATAACACAAGTCATTATGTTTAAAATGGTCCTTAAAAAATCTCTTTTTTTGAGACAGTAATGTATCTGTTTCAGCTTAATTGGAACTTTGCTTAGGTGTGGAAAACATTTATTTGGATAATCTTTTGAAGATTAGAGTAATAGTTGTATGCTTAAAGATCTAATGGGGAGGGTATTATACTGGCAGTAAGTGAAATATGCAGTCAGTGACAGATTATAATAAGGACAAAATGGGCAGTAGCCCAAGGATTTTAATTTAATATCAGAATAAGTTCATTGCTGTAGGCAGTGCTTTATGCAGTGCATCCGTTCCTATGAATATTACAGCATCTAGTGTGTCTTTCTAATTCAAGCTTATAAATGTTTTAAAGTAATATCTTTCAGCCATTATGTCTGTTTGCCTTTAACTCCTTAGCTAGAAATGAATGCAATTTCTAAAACTGATTTTACGTTTAAGACTTCCTAGATATCAAACAACACCAGTTTTGGATCTAAATTTAATACAAGAGAAGATGACCTTATATACTGCTGAACAAATCATTTTAAACAACTTGAAACCAAGATTTGCTGCTACTTCTCTTCAGGGAATGGTAGAGACCACCCTGCCTTACGGTGCCTATAAGCTGCATTAGTTTGGACTATTCCACTACAAGATATATGAATCCTATAACAATAATCCTTGTGATGTACACAGTACAGTTATCTGATAAACCACAGTAACCTTAGATGAATGTATAATAGGATCACTGCTTCAAGACAAGCTGCCTTCCTTCTACCCCCTGTTCCTGTGTTATAGTCTGTCTGCCATTTTTAGACTAAAAGAAGTTCAGTAAACTTTAGATGTGTTTTTGTATTCATATAATAAGTGTTTTAAAGTTTTATGCTTCATATAGTTTGAATACTTTAGTATCAAAACCATTTTGCATTGCTTCTAGATTAGATGGTTCTTATTCTTATTTACTTGGCTCTTAGACAACCACAAGGGCATTTGCTGGTGCACTCTTCTTACATACATTTGCAGAGTAATACAAAACAACTGAGTATGCAAGTTACACTTGGCTCTCCACATCTGGAGACTGCCATCTTAACGTGCTAATGGATATCTGACTTCTAAAGATTATGAACCAATGCTGCACGTCTATCTATCTATCTATCTATCTATCTATCTATCTATCTATCTATCTATCTATCTATCTATCTATCTATGTGCAAAAATGGGAAAAGGGGTTGAGTATGGATGGATGAATGCATGGATATATATATATTGGCGCTTTGGATCAACTTATCCACACCCCCACCAGAGGCAGCAATATCCTAGACCTGGTCATCACCAACATGGGTGATTGGTGTTCCACACCAGAGGTCAGCTCCTCGTTGGTCAGATCCGACCACAAGCTAATCACCTTAGACATCCACATCCCGCTCCCACCCACCATTAGGAAAACAACCGTAAAAAATTTCTCCAAAGCCAACTTCACACTTCTTAAGACAGAAGTGGCAAACTTCATGACACCCATGCAGATGGACAATAGAGGTACGACTGCTGAATCCTACACAAATGCACTTTATAAGCACTTACACGAGTGCATGGATCGTGCTATCCCTAACAGAACCAAGATGCTATCCTCCAAAAAAAGGAAGCCAATCTGGTGGTCTTCTGCCATAAACAAACTCTACAACAGAAGAAAGAAACTGTTGCAAAAAAGAGTAAAATCCCACGATTGGAGGAACTCCCTGGTCAGGCCTCAGTAAGAAGCTGAGATCCCTCATAAAATCCTCCAAAGCTAGTTATGAAAACAAAATTGCCACTGATTCTAAAGACAACCACAAATCATTCTATAGCTATGTCAAAAATCTCAATGGCAACACTCAGATCTGCTCTGAGTTACAGCACAATGACACTAAATATACAGAACCAACTGATATTGCCAACATCCTGGCAGATTCAGTGCTAACTTTACCCCCCTCTCACCCCCTAAAGGGACCATCTTTATACTGGAAGAATGCAAAGTTCCTGTAATCACGGCTGCACAAGTAACCCAGGCTGCCTTCTACATGAACTACAGAATGAACTGGCACCCCACCTAAGTACCATGTTCAATCATAGCCTCACCTCAGGCTTTGTGCCCATTGAATGGTGCACCGCGACAGTTATCCCACTCCACAAAGGAGGGCCACAACAGACCCTGGGAACTACCGCTCCATTAGCCTGACGAGCCTCATCTGCAAGGCCATGGAATGTATCATCATGGAACTCATAAACAAAGACATTGGAGATCTCCAAACCCTGGACCCCACACAGTTTGGGTTTGTAAAAGGCAGATCATGTCTCCTAAACCTGACAGACTTCTTTGAAGCAGTCACCAAAGCCATAGATGAGGGTAAGGTGGTTCACACAGCCTATCTAGATCTCACCAAGGCGTTCAACGCCATCCCCCACTCTGGAATTATAGATAAACTCACTAAACTAGGTATAAATCCCTATGTCACAAGATGGGTTGCCAACTGGCTTACTGAAAGAACCCACGCTGTGAAAGTAGCAGACTCCAAATCAGACTTCAGACCAGTGACAAGTGGAGTACCACAGGGTTCAGTCCTGGGTCCTCTCCTGTTCGGTATCTACTTCTCTGAAGTACAGGCTAACACAGAAGGTCTTTGGCTAACTAAATTTACAGATGACTGCAAACTAGGAGCCATAATTGAAACTCCTAACAATGTGGACATCCTACAAAAGGGCCTCACTGAGACAGATGCCTGGTGTCAAAGACATGGTCTCAAGCTCAATGCCAAAAAGTGCATTGTCATCCCCTTTGGTAAAAATTCTGTACCCATGAACTACCACATAGGCGGTAGTCTACTTAACACCGAAAGTGTGATAAGAGACCTTGGGACACAGGTGGACAGTAGTCTCTCCTTTGATAATCACATCGCCAAAGTGGTCAGGAAATTCTTCTACATGGCACACCTCATCACAAAAGGTTTCTCATCCAGAAAAAAAGAGGTCATTGTTCCCCTCTACTTATCACTCATTAGACCCATTATAGAGTACAACGCCCCTTTTGGTATGTACCTCACAAGATATCTACAACAACTGGAAATGCCGCAAAAATACCTCACAGAGAGAATTACTGGCCTCAAACAGATGCCTTACGCAGACCGTCTCAAAAAACTCCAGCTTTACTCCGTCGCATATCGCCTACTCAGAGGCGATCTCTGCCCAACATACAAAGCTATGTCAAACCCAGAGCTGTTGGACATGCTCCACTTAAAGAAATCCCAATCCCTCCAAGCTACACGTTCTAGGGACCTAAACCTTGTCACCACAATAAACAGAACATGCTGGAGGGATAGATTCCTGTCCCAGAGACTTCCCATACTCTGGAACAGACTACCTATCTATGTCAAACAGAGCTCCTCATTAGCACTATTCAAGAAAAATCTTGATGATTGGATGGGTAATAGGAAATTCACCCCGGGGATCACTTATGTGGTTCTGCTTGACAGAGGCACAGGAAAATAATTTTCTTGGGTGGCGAAAGCCAGGGTACATTTTTGGCTAGGCTTGTATAGGCCCTAGGGCCAATAGCCTAGTACCTACCTATGAACCTATGAACCTATGAACTTGTGCATTTAATGCTTTAGTAAATTATGACACAGCTCTAGTTTTCATGTTCAATTCTGATTTAATTTCCAGATATTATCTCTGATTTTGCTAATCTGAAAATTTTTGTAATATTGTAATTTTTTTATGTTTATAATTTTTGTAATCTTGTAATTTTTTATGTTTATAACTTATCAAGGGTGTCAACAGGTATTTATATAGTCCCACAACTGTAGCCATATATATATATATATATATATATATATATATATATATATATATATATATATATATATATATATATATATATATATATATATATATAATATATATAATATATATATATATATATATATATATATATATATATATATATATATATACAATATATATATATACGTGTGTATAAATAATTCATTTTAGGAGGCAAATGCCTCTCTTAGTAAGGTGGGTGCGTAATCTTTCCTTCCCCTGATTTATATAGCTAGACAGATGCATTAGCTGTTAGGGATTACATTATTTTCTTGTATTATAATAATAATAATAATAATGATAATAATTATTATTGTTGTTATTATCATTATTATTACCATGAAAAGAGATACTCCCAGCCCAGCTATCTGGAATTTTGTAAATAATTATATGTCATTTGTGAATATCAACATGATTCATATACAATACTTGTGTTACAAATGTATTAGAACTATATGTCATGTGTATATCAAACAGCTGGTATGGAAGTGTGTGTATTGAAAAGGTTTTTGCAAACTGCTTAAAATATAACCACAACATGCCCTACTAGAATAGAACAGAAATGTACCTGCACTATTGTAACTGTTTAGATGTATATATTTTAACAGTGGAAATTGTAATACAGAATGTTAACTTCAGAAAAATAGCTGAAATTAAATTACTTTATGACCACGCAATAAAAAGATTTTATATTTCAGTTTCAGTGCAGCAGGAGACATAATGTCTTACATTGTGGCCAAAAATACAGCTGCAATGGGACCAGACAGTGTCCCAGGCTGTGTCTTACATGAGCTCCAAAATGAACTAACCCCTCACCTAAACACACTGTTCAAACTCAGCCTCTATACAGGCTATGTACCCATAGAGTGGCGCACAGCAACCATTATCCCGCTCCACAAAGGTGGAGCCACAACAGACCCCAGGAACTATCACCCTATAAGCTTGACTAGCCTGGTCTGCAAGGCTATGGAGTGCATTATCATGGAATTCATTAACAGAGACATTTAGAACCTTCAAACATTGGACCCTACCTAGTTTGGCTTTGTTAAGGGCAGATCATGCCTTCTAAACCTGGTGGACTTCTTTGAGACAGTTACCAAGGCTTTAGATGAGGGAAAGGAGGTCCACACAGCCTACCTAGACCTCGCAAAGGCTTTCAACACCATTTCCCATTCTGGTATTATAGACACGCTCACCAGCCTGAACATAAACTCCTACGTCACGAGATGGGATGCCAGTTGGCTCATGGATAGAACCCACACAGTGAGAGTTGTAGGCTCTAGGTCCAACTCTAAACCAGTTACAAGTGGCGTCCCCCAGGGCTAAGTCCTGGGACCCCTCCTGTTCGGTATATACTTCTCAGAGGTACAGGCAAGCACAGGAGGACTATGGCTGACCAAGTTCGCAGACAACTGCAAACTGGGGGCCATAATTGACTCTCCAGCTGATACAGACATCCTCCAGAAGGGTCTCACTGAGATGGATACCTGGTGTCAAAATCATGACCTCAAGCTAAATGCCAAAAAGTGCATAATCATCCCCTTTGAAAAAAACAAAGTACCCGTGAACTACCACATTATGTGGTAGTCCCCTAAATACAGAAAATGTAATAAGGGATCTGGGGACCCAAGTAGATAGTAATCTGTCCTTTGATTATCATATTGCCAAGGTCGTTAGAAAATCCTTCTATGTGGCCCACCTAATCACAAAAGGGTTCGCATCTAGAACAAAAGAGGTTATTGTGCCTCTCTACTCATCATTCATTAGACCCATCATAGAGTGCAATGCCCCATTTGGGATGTACCTTACAAGACACCTGCAACAGCTGGAAAGACCACAGAAGTACCTCACCAAGAGGATTACTGACCTCAAACATATGCCCTATGCAGCCCAACTGAAGAAACTCCAGCTGTACTCGGTTGCATACCGCTTATTCAGAGGTGATCTCTGGCTGACATACAAGGCCATATCCAACCCAGAATTGATGGACATGGTCCATCTAAAAAAAAAAACAATCCCCAAGAGCCACACGCTCTAGGGATCTAAACCTCACTACAATGATAAATAGGACATGCTGGAGGAATAGATTGCTGTCCCAGATACTCCCCATGCTTTGGAACAGGATTCCAATCTACATTAGGCAGAGCCCCTCACTAACACTTGGAAACCTTGACGAGTGGATGGGAAACAGAAAATTTACCCTGGGGATCACTGCAGTGGCTCTGCTGGACAGAGGCACAGGGAACTAATGGCTCTGCTGGACCGATGCACAGGGAACTAATCTAAGGGGGTGGCAAAAGCCAACACATTCTGGCTAGGCTTATAGATGCCCTCAGGCAGATAGCCTAGTACTTACCTATGAACCTATGAACATATGAACCTATCTGTCTAGAGATATTTAAGTTCTGAGAGTACTTGCATATTTGTTCAAACCACACCAACTAAAAAAAGCCAAGTGAGTTTGAAAATCTTTGCAAACTCGGACACTTCCTTAAATACAAAAATTCTTTCTAATTAACCAATTAAACAATGAAAAAGTTAAAATATTTAAAATCATTTCACAAAAAAACTTTCCAGTTGCATTATTTGTTTTTTGTGAAATTATTTTAAATATTTTTATTGTTTTATTGTTTAATTGGTTAATTGGGAAGAAAATATTTAAGGAATTCTGGGAAAGGAGAAAGACATACTTGGTAAAGGCTTGTAATAGCCCATGAGCTAGTGAATTTATTCCTGTTTTTTGTTTTAATAAAGTGTCTGAGTTTGCAAAGAGTTTCAGACTCACTTGGCTTTTCTAGTTTGTGTGGTTTGCTTTGATATCTTATCTGCAGTGGTTTAATTAATTAGTACTTGCATATTTATTTGGTGACACTGTACAGGCCACTTCTAATAGCCTTGCTCTTGGTCAGACTACCATTTGTATTAATAGTAACATTACACAATAAGATTGGACACCCTTTGTTAAGTGCCTTTATGTAGCTGATAAGGAGTTGGCTGTTGGCAGTGATAACTACCCTATAGTCTGGGTAAAAGGGGGCATAGCTAGTAAACCTGTGCCAGCCTTTACCAGGTGTGTGTGTATAAATCAAATCTTGAAGAGTGTGTGTGTCAGCTACTTGGGCAGGGACATGAAGCACTGGTTGGACAGAGAGGGTGCTGAAGGTCTTGGCTTTGCCACTCAACTGAGATCTCAACTCTCTAGCTGTGCCAGTGGGGAGTCTTATTGTGGATCTGGAGAAAGAGGAAGAAACCAGCCCCAGACTGACTGTGATCTCTGTGTGCTCTTAAGGGAAATTGCACTTTACTGTGTGTGTACTTGTCATCCTCCCAGTGTACGTCCCCCACTGGTGCCAATGGTGAGGACTGAGACTCTTTGATTACTGTCAGTGGTGGGGCATCACTATTATTATTATTATTATTGTTTTGTTTTGTTGTTTTGTTGTTGTATTGCTATTATTATTATTATTATTATTATTATTATTAATGTATTATTATTGTTGTTGTTATTATTATTCAGCTGGTTGGAGCCTTTCAATTATGATAAAGCTATTTGATAAATCGGAAATAACAGGCTGCATTGTGCTTTGAGCTCTACTTCTTGGTGTCAAAACAGTTTTCAGTATTAGTTTTAACCTAAAATATCTTGCACTATGCTTTGATCCCCTCCGTTGAAGTTTTGTTGATCCTTCTTTTGTTCCCAGATATTTGTGTAGTGTGAGTCTCACTCCAGCAAATTGATGTGACACTCTTTTTCCAGGCTGATGGTTTCTTGATGAATGTTTCTGCTGTAGATGTGGCATTCACACATTATCACAGCTGAAGATAATTTTTTTTTGTTGTCTGAAAAAAAATTAACTAATTGCAGTAGTACTTTCAACTGTCAGATAACTATATTGTTTTAAGCCATTCACAAAAAGGAGGTGGAATATCAGGTGGCACATTTGTTTTCTTGAACTCAGGCTGTGCCTATAATCTAACCTGTTAAGTAAACAACTTTGTTGATCTCAAGTCAAAATAGCAGGGGTGAGAAAGAATTAGTCTGAAACATCCATTTTTGGATTAGAATAACTGGACTATATATCTGGGTGCCTTTTTTACAGGTCACTTGTGAAGTAGTTTACCAATTTTTCATAATAACTGCAATCATACCTCTCAACTGTCCCTGAATTGTAGAATATCCTCAGTTTTAGTTCATAATTTTACCCTGCCCCTCATAAAACATTTTGATTTTTTGGAAAATCACTGAGAATTACAGTCAGTCAGTGATGACAGACATTAGAGTTTCATAATTCTTCTTGTTCAGAAAATGCAGGTTGATGCCTAACTTTTAAAGTATATTACACTACTATTTAAAAGTTGTTTGGGGCCTTTGTCCATTCATTATTTTTGGTTTTGTCACTGATTCTTGAGCCAGTCAGCTGAGAGCTGTGACCGCAAAGTAACTTTCCAATGTGTTATGCATATAATATACTACCTACAAGCATTCTGTATTCTCCAGGCACAGAATCCTTTCAAATGTTTCCCATAATTTATCCATTATGAGAGTCTCTCCACTTTGCAGCTGTCTTTTAAGGGTTTGTTTATTTACCTGAATTTCTTACTGGGATAGAGCATTGGACACAAGTGACCACTTTTAGTCTCAGCCCTGGCAAGGGAATTAAATTATAATTTAGGAGTATAAACAGAGCATGAATGTAGTAAGTGCAAAGACAACATTTCATATTATACAGCAACAAAAGAATATTCATAACATATAATCAGCTGTTGCTTACTCTAGTCTATGCAGCTACAAATGTACAATTATATACATAAGAGCACTAAAGATGCAGGAGAAAGCTATGAAAAGAGAGGGCTGTAGATGAAAGAAGTTCTGAAGTAAAATCCAAGTATGGAGGTTGGTTTGAGTAGGTTATGTGGTTAGAGGCATTGCATTATCATTTTGATGTTTTTTTTTGTTTTTTTTTGAGATGTGCTTTTAGCTGTGCATAGAATTTAGGATGATTGGAGGATAGATTCTTAGAATTGAGCACTGAGTGTAGAGAAGCAGTGAAGTGAGGGTACTGAGAGGGTGGGGTTCTGTTATTAATTTGGCCGCTAGGGGATATAGATGGTATGGTTTTGGAGAAGTTTGAATAGCTGTGAGCAAAACAGTAGGGTAGCCCTTTGACTTTAAGCCAGCTTTGTGTTTTAGAGGGTTTTGCAATGGGGATCCTTGTTTTGGTAAGACTGTGATGAGTCTGCAGATTTTATTAGTAATCGTTTGAATGAGGCATATGCTATTAATGGAAGACCATATTCTTACCAACAGAGTAGAATGCATTTTTCTGTTTCTTCCTGGAAGCCTTTGAGAAGAAGAGATATATTTTGTTGACCAAGAATGGAAGGGGCTAGTCTTCTTTTTTTTTGTCTTGTCTAGGTGTAGTGTAAAAGTAAGAGACGGGTCTAGCCAGAGACCAAGATATTTGAATGAGTTGATATTTTTTATAGCTGCATTATTGTGATCACTTATTTGTAATGCATATGTGATTCTGCTAAGTTTTTGCTTGTTTCTGAAAAGCATTGTTTTTGTTTTGAATTAGTTAAGTAGCATTTTTTTCTTATTGTTGGTCCTGTGAATTATAGAAATCAGATTGCATTTATTTTGTAGTAATGTAAGGGATTATTGAGAGTGGAATAGGATCATGTATTCAACATACACTAAGACTGGGGATGAGTGATTAAGATTGAAGTGTAGTCTGATATAGAACACTAGTAATTCTAGAATGGACCCCTGGGGAATGCCTTGACTCAGGTTGGCTAATTATGTGAGTGATGACTGAATTTAAAAGTGGAAGTGTCAATTAGAGATATAAACTTGTAATCGTGGTATGGCATCTGGACTAGTACCCTATACCAAGAAGATAGAATGTTAGTTTACTGTGTTTTACTAGATTAAATGCTTAGGTAAAGTGGTTTGCCTAAGTTGCCCTTTATCCTTTCCTAGTAGGAGTTAATCTGTAAGAGTACATATTGCATTGTGTCTGCTGTGCCCTGACCATAATCCATGCTGCTTGTAAGATAGAAGGTTGTAGTTGTTTTTCTACCAGGTAATCTGGGTGTAGATTATTTCTTTTGTAGTATTTTTAGATGGCAAGGGATTGGATGTTGGCCAGTAGTAAAGACTGTCTTTTGTATTAATACGAGTTCATTTTATACTTTTTTTCCGTTACTTAGTGTTTTTTCCAAACAATTGTAGAATCTGTCTGCATCAGTTCATATATAATTTATATGTTGTTGGAAAGCAATGTAGGGTGGTTTGTTGTTGTTATTTTTAAGAAGAAGTATAATTTCCCCATTGTTAGTCACTCAGTTGTCAGATTAAAGTGTAGGCACAGATAGCTTTTACTCTGAGCTAAATCACTGAGCAAAAATGTTTGTAAGTATCTTTGTCCTATTCTTCCTTCTGGCTACTGTGTTTTCCCTCCCAGCCACTTTACTAACCCATCCACCCCATTAGTGAGAACCTTATGGTTCATTCATTCCATGAGGCAAGGGTTACATAGACCAAGAACGGGGCCATCATCCACAAGAAGGGTCACATATTTCTTCTAAGGCCCTTCCCCTCACTCTGCATGTCTAGAAACATAATCAGTGCTTGGCATGCAGTAAACATTATCATGGGCTTGTCCATCACTCGTGCAAGTTATATATGACCCCTCAAGACAACCATGCACCCCTTGAAGCCAGTGCTCTTCTGTGATTTTTAGCCTCTACCAGACACTGTAACATGGGAATGTGCAGACATCAGCCCAACACCATCTCTCAAAAGAAAGGTAAGGCAGCTAAATCTAGCCCTCAATATCAACTCCAACAGGTACTGAGGCAGTTAATTGAACTTGCATTACCTGGGTCATAAATAGGAGAAGAAATGTGTTGAGTAATTCCGTGTTTAGCTATAACTGAAGAAAGAGTAAAACAATTTCAAATATTTACTGGTACTGACTTAGAAACACAGTAACTGAAACAGTTGCAGTAAAACAGTAACCTAAGCAAAATAAAATCCAATGTCATGTTTCTTTCAGAAAAGAAATAATTCCTATCCAGGGTTTAATGTTCAAAGCCTAAAAAAATAAAAGTTCCCAATCACCCCAGGAAATAAATGCTCAAGAGGATTCATAAATCGCATATCGGAGAAGTAAAATGCAAACAAAAACAAGAGATATAATGTTGAATCTGAATTTTTTGCATAGAAAAAGTTGATGATCGTTGCTAAAGAAACAAAATCTGGAATACATTTAGAAATGTATTGCATACATGTTAAGAAACCCATATTTCTCTATAAATTTGAAATATCTACATTTATGTGAAATAGCATAATAGGTCAGATTCATTAATACTTGCATTAAGTGTACGCAATCTGTATTCAAGAATACCCCTACCACATTCTTTATACTTTCTAGTCACTTAGAAATATTACACCAAGAGTTCACATAGTCTACACTTTGTGGTAACCTTTATGAAGCCCCCATCCATTTTTAAGGCTGAAAGAAAATCAGTAGGAAAACTAAAATTAGGAGGATGCAGACGTGAGTTATGCTTGTGTTGTCAGTTCACTCAGAACAGTGTGCATACTTAATGTAGGCATTCAGGAATCTGGCCCATGTTTTTTTTTAATGACACTATAAATCATAAGTTATGACTGCCTGGAGTTCTTCTTCCCTCTCTTTCCCCTCATTTACCCTTTCTGTCCTTACTTCTTTTGATTGGTTTTGAAAAATATTTAAAATATATTAAAAATTATGCTTACTTGGGTAGAATAAGTAGAACAGAGTTGTGCCATTTGCAGTGTTTACCATAACAACAATTCAAATAAAAGATGTTAACTGGTACACTTCATGGGTATCTTGACAGCAAATACCATCTTCATGCACATAGTTAAGTAGGCAGTAATGTATTCCAGCTCTAAGAAGTTTTTTATGTTATCTGTATAGATTATTATTCCAAGTTCCCTGAAATAATCAATGCTAAAAGCAAGTGTGCTTAGTGTATTAATATCTATATTCCTGAGACAGAGGATACATAATGTTACATTTGGCAGTGACCTGTAATTTAAAAGTCAAGAATTAAAACGATTTTGGCATGAGAAGGAATTCCCAAAACAGAGCATCTTCTCCACACCATTTGCAGTCAAAATGACAACTAGAGAGAATTTGTTATACAGTGAAGAATCTCATGAGAAAGACCTGCAACAAATATTATGAGAACCACACTCTCACAATTTTGGAATGCATGATTACTCTGCTGAAGACATTCTTTCCTCATCTCATCTGTTGATGAGCAGAAGGATGAAAAGTAAGTTACCTGCTTCAACTACATCTTTACTACCTGAAAATTGATACAAATGTAAAGGAAACACTAGAAAGAAATTAAGAGACAGAAGCACCATTTTAACAGAAACATCATAAGGCTGCCACATTTTTAGACTGGAGTTAGAGTAAGAATAGAAAAGTCATGGGAAAGATTGCAAACTGAATATGAAGTAGCTGATAAACCAGCTGAACCAACATCCTCTGTTGTCTGTTGGAAGATGAAATGCTGTACAGGTGGCCTAACATATATTTGCTTATGACAAATGACATAGAAGCTGAAGTCCCAGAAAGAAGAACAATGAAAATTATTACCACCAGTCCTGCCACAATAAAACAGAGACTGGGGAGTGGTGTTGCCAAACAGTTGCTGAGACAGATTACTTTAGCTGTGACTCTAAGTAAAGCTGCACCACAATAAGAACTTTCACAAAGGATCAGATATCCAGTGCAAATGGTCCTGCCAAATTCTACAGATTTGTCTAACTGTGATGCCAAAAACTAAAATGTCACACCAATTAAAATTATTTTTGAATGCATACAAATATTTTAATTTGATATAAAAAGCCAGCAAGATATTTAATATACAGTTAATTTTAAAATGATTGCTGTAATTTAATCAGTCTTTTGTAGTAGAAGTGTTGCAATTTAATGCATGATACCTCATAAATGCTTATAAAATATGTATTTCAAAATGGGGGAGTACAATACTGTGTACAATTATTTCTTTAAATGCTAAAAAAAGTTATAGAAAATTTAATTTCTAGCAGTACATTTGTTTTCTAGACAGCACTCTGAGTAAAGCTCTCATTCTGGTTAACCCACATTTGACCACGTTCTCAAAGTATGTATTTTGTTTACTTGCCATCCTGGTGCCACATTTCCATCTGTTTTCTTTTTTGGGTATTAACTGTTATCCATCTTTATGTCATCAGCAAAATGTTATACTTTCCTTTCTGTGCATTGGCCATGTGAGACTTTTCCAGTATTCCTTTCTCTTTATTGAAAAAGTTATTAAGATTTTGAGGAAGTTCAGTTATGAGATGATGACAGAGTAGGTTGATTAACATAGAGGCAGGGCACTCAGCTGCACTTCTGGAGACCCAGCTTTAGTGACAGTGCTGGGAAGCTGGAGTCTCCTGTGTGTTTGACATGAGTAGCTGGAAGTAGGTTCGCCTGTCTTGAGGGAGGGATAATGTAAGCATTGCTGTTGTATTGGTCCATTGTAGCAACTAGAGAGATTTTCAACATATTATCAGTTTTTATAGGGATGAAAAGGCATCTTTTGCTCAATGCAGTGAATTAAACTCAAACATGACTTAGCATTATTGTAGGCCATGCCCAACAGAGTTATGGCATTTGCACTAACTTGATGCCAAATCCACAACAGTGACAGTCAACCTGTACCAGTACCTCTCCAAGGTGTGAGGAGTACTTTGTCTCCAGTAGCAAAAAGTCTTGCCTGGAGAGAGCCACACACATAGTGACTGGACACATGGGGTACCACCCCAAGTAATATTAGGAATTAAAGGTAGGAATGAGTAATATGGAATGCATCTAAGGACCTGCAGGTACACATCAGAAAGCTGCAAATAAAAAAAGCATGCATGAGAAGGCTTACACTCTTCCTAAATGTCAAGTAAATATGCTAAAGTGGGAAAAAAGGAGAAACTAGGGAAATTACACAGCCAAAACAACATATGAATATTCAGATGCTAAAAATTATAATAGCCCAGTATATCACAGAATATAACGCAGTTAATGGAAAGCAGAAAATGATATCATACAAAATATAAAGACGTTTAAAATGCTGGCTTCATGATCAATTACATGACCTCAGTCATTATTCTCTAGTTAAATAGGTACCAGACAAAAGACTGCATACTTCAGCTAACCTGTAAAACACCAGCCTAATTAGGTGGAGCTTTAGTATTGTACTTTGATCCTGACTTTCTGGTGCCTTTAATGACTAGAAGAAAAGCTGAAAAGCATTTTTTTCTGTCACAAAACATATAAAGACAAAAGATGTGAACTATCTCATACACTGAAGATTAATTATTCCTCTTGTATTTATGTCATGACAGGAGATGCATAGCAAGAGAATATGCCGGAAACCTTAGAGCCCAGGGATTTTGCATTCAGAAGGGAAAAGAGAACAAGAAAAAGACCGGGTGCTTGTTCTGCATAAAATAAATACTTCTGTGGCTTGTAGTAATTATCTTGCAGCAAAACTAGCACCAACAATTTTATTGCCCAAACAGGAAAATGTAGTGAGAGGTAGAAAAATCAAAGTGATAACTCGGTAGTTCAGACTTCCCTACTAGAAATAATGCAGTTCACTGGCCACACTGGGGTTAATATTTACTTAAGGTAGAAACAAAATTTTCAGGTGGTGGCTCTTTAGTACACTTTGCAGTTAAACCGCAGGTGTGGCCTTAGGTCAACTGGTGCCCTAGGCAAAATGGCTCCATGGCACCCCTCCTCACACCACCTGGTGCCCCCATCCTGGTCTACCTACACCAAATAAATACTGGAAAAGCACCCCTGATAGAGCAGCACCCTAGGCAGCCACCTAGTTGACCTATGCCTAAGGCCAGCTGTGTTAAACCGTACTTATGAATGCAGAAGTCTTTACCAGTGTCACACATAAATTCAGTTTAAAGTCTTCACCAGGACTTCCACCAAGTTCACAAACAATAAAATCTTTTACCATAATTTCTTCAGGCCTTTTCACTAGGATAATATCCATGACTTTCCCTTGCAGTGCTGATAGCCTAACAAGCTTATAGTTCTTGCATCTTTCCGGTACACACCCCCCCCCACATACTTACTACGCTTGCTGCCCTCCACTCCTTAGATGCATTTGTAATGGTCATTGATATGATCTGCCAAGACATTGGCCAGATTTTTTTTTTTTATTTGTTAATTGGAAAGGCCCAATGGAGACAAGTGTCCCTTTTCCAGGGCAACCTGTGAGCACTGTTTGCTTAAATGAGTTGCTCAGAGTCACACAACAGCAATGGAAGCTGAGGGAATCTAACCATGAAGTACAAGAAGCACCTTGTTAACATATCATAACCTTAATCTTCGGAACTAACTGACACCTTGTTGACAGATCATAGCCTTACTCTTCATCATGAACAGATGGAGATCACTAATGTGAAATCTCTGGTCCCACATGAGGGAATGAAAGGAGACTGATAATATATTAAGGGCTTGTTGCTGGTTGCTGATTAACTCTTTGATACTCAGTTCATCAGACAGTTCTATGTTAAAAGAATATCATCACCCAAATTCTTGAGAACTTCAGGAGGCAGCCCATCTTTTAATTGTGCTTCATGCTCTCTAAGGCCAGTTAATTCTCCCTACAGTTCCTCATTCACCATTTACCCTGGTAACAGTCTGTCTCTCCTCCAGCTCTATCATGCCTCACTGTCAGCATGGCACCTTTGCTTTTCTTGTAAAAACTGAAACAAAATAAGGATTCAGTATTAATGTTTTTTTCCCTGAGATTTCTGTAATGTCCTTTCCATCTTTCCTCACCCTGCTGAGGTGTACCTCCCCTTCCTTCTCTCTGTTAATTATGTATAAACTCCCATGTTCCACTTCATGATCCTTTCTACCATCATTTACTCTTAACTTGTGCCCTTGCTTTTGTTACCAGCCATGTTGCCTTTCTGCTAGCCTCCTTGTATTGTTTTCCTCTTCTTCTTCTCCTCCTCCACCCTGTCCTTTTGAACTCTTTTAAGTCCTATATTTTACTCCAGTTCCTTGCTTCACAGCTCTGTGTGCCCTTTTGTTTGTCTTTTTGCCTCTTACACAGTTCTCCATACCCCTAAAAAATCCATCTTTGACCCATTCCCCTAACTTATTTATTCCCTCAGTTTTTTAGTTTCTTATCCTATCATTGACTCTCTTCACAGCTTAGCATAACCCCTGCTGTTGTCCATATATTGTTAACATTGCCCATATTTAAAATATACAGTGGCATGACCATCGTTGCATAATGGCAACTTCATCTGGACATCCATAACTACCTCAGCCATGGTTAGGATCATATACAGAATGCTGCCCTTTTTGGAACAGGTCTGTACCAATTTTTGAGTCAATCATGGCCCAAGGTCTTAACCAACTCCTACTCTCCCTCTTCTCTTGATCTTAGAACTTTCCAAAATATTTCTAGCAGACTTAGCTTCACCATGAGTAGTTCCCTCTTCTTTACTCATTCCTTTATTAACTCCTCCAACTCCTCCTCTTTTGATATGCCCAAGGGAGAATATGATGTATTATGTCATCAGCTCTCCCTCTGTCTATCTCAACCGCCAGGGCATTAAACCTAAGTTCTAGCCCCACCAGCTCCCATGCCCCATTCTTGGTATGGTGTTCTTCCTCGTCTCTGGCCTCACAGCTGATGCTTATCATTATGTTAGTTGTTTATCCAGCTCCATCTTTCCCCTCCTCTGTCATTTCTAGGCGATTTATTTCCAGGCATCCCCATGTTCCTCCCACTTCTTATTGGCTCATATTTCTGTGGCCACCAATACCATACATCCTCTCATCCTTCATCACTACTACCAGTTCCCCAATTTTCTCCAAGTCTCTGCATTCCAAATATAACCCAGCCACATTATGATTTCTGAATCTGTTTTTTTAGCTTCTGCCTACCACCTGAATATATACCCCCTTTTATGCTTCTCTGACACTATGTCCCTCCCTTCCATTGTACTTTAAAAGTCAAATTACTGAGCTGTACCTTTCTGACCTAGCATTAAGTATTGCTTTCCCCTTCTCAGCTAAGATCGATCATGTCATTTACAAACAGCTTGTGTCTCTGCAGGTCTCGCCCATCTGCCTTCCAGTCCCCAGCCTCTCTTGTCCACTGCTGTAGCCAGTTATCATTCTCCTTAATTCTTTATTTCTTTGGCACGATGGCAGCAGGTCCCAGTAACAGTTCTGAGAACTATTTCCAGTTATCAGTTCTTTATCTCTCTGGCAACTCCATGATCCTGCTTGCTACCACATTTCCTGTCTCTCACATCTGGTCCTTTTGCCTTTTTCTCTAGTAGGTGAAAGTGTGCCCACCCTTCCCACTTGGTGATCACCTTGGTCAGCTGTTCTGATATCCTACAGAGTCTAACCCTGAGATTAGTTTCACTGAAATGTGATCTCTCATTTCTCACTTGTCAAAACTTTTGATGTCCTTTGTCACTGAGTCTTCATTCTGCAGTTACCCTCTTCTCTTATACTAGTCCAGCTCTCATCTCCTTAAGTTCCTGTCTGTGCCACAACTCTCCCTTCTATAGCATTTCCTCTCCACTTTCACTGAACCAGTTCTTCCCACAATGTAAGGTGCTCCCTTTCCCTGTGCTGCATCCAATATTCTTCCAATCCTTATCTACTGTGGCCCCATCTGAGGAGACTTTTCCAATGTTATGTCTCTTCTGCCATCTGTCTGCTGAGTTTCCCTTCCAGTCTCCTCTCTCATGCTTTCTTTGTACTGCTGATTCTTGTACATTTAGGCAAAGCTGGGACATGATCTTAATTCCAAAAGACAGTTAAGTATAAGGGACAGACTGTATTACTCAATGGAGGTTCATATAGACTGATAATGACTATCAAACTAGCCTAGTTTTGAATTGACAGCAAGATGAGGATGTTGTTATGCATAATGGTAAAACATTTCATAACTCATGGGCCCAAAAGGCAAAGAGCCTAGTGAAACATTTTAACAAATGTTGTAGCATTTGGATCAATGTACTGGAAATGGAATTCTAAAGGGAATGAATCAAGGATTTGGGTATTATTAGGGAAAGTAGATGTTTACCGAAGTTGCGTTGCAGGATGTCAGTGACATGTGATGAAGCTGAAACTGCTCCATAATGAATAAGACTATACTCACTGTTACTAGTATTGTACAATGATGCTCCAGGTTGAGGAAATGGTGCATTAAGTAGTCCATCTTAGTAAGGGCCACTTGAAGGCATTGTCAGTTTCAGAAGAACCCAATAGTAAGGAAGGCTACACTTCAGGATCAGCAGAATAACCCATTGTCTAGGGTTCTCCTGGGTTCAATGGCTGTTTTTAATAATTTTCCTAGAGTACTTTAACTTTTATTTTTTTTGTCAGTGTATGAGGTTGGGAAAACATGGGGATCTAGCAAGAAACCAAGATGTTTACTTTGGTTAGCTGAAATGGGGCTATTCACATATAGATGCATGAAAGCCAAGTAGTGCTGGAAATGTAAGAGACACTGAGTGTCCTAAACAGCATGGTCTCTGTTTTTGTGCAGGGTGAGGCTCAAGTAATTAGACCATCCATGTATCTTATCTAGATAACTGGGTCAGGCTTTACTGATAGTGTCTGGTGATTTCTCAGAAACTGGTATGCCATGGAAGGAGATCCAGAAGAAGTCCTGATACTGACATTTGGAGATACATGTGTATCAGACTTAGAATGACAGAGACAGACAAAGACAGAGCCAAAGAGAAAGGGAGAGAGAGAGAGAGAGAGAGAGAGAGAGAGAGAGAGAGATTTGTTTTAACTCTAAAGCAATATTTTTGTCCATGGGAATGAAATGGTAGCTAGACTGTACCACTGACATTCAATAATTAGTTTGTAATGATTAAGTCAAGGGATTTTGACAGCTCTATAAAGGTAGCTTCATTTAATCTGTCTTTGTAGGATTTTATATGTAAAGATGAAGTGGCAGTCAAGGGGCTATCACCCTTCCTAAGTCCATGTTGTTTTTGTTAAGGAGGCTGCATCTGTCAAAGTAAATAGATAACTGCAAGAAGACATCTGTTTCTAAGATCTTTGATTAATGGGGATGAGATACAGATGGGACAACACAAGTTTAAATGTTTAGTCTGGGCCCTTTTTTTGAAATATTATAAGAGCAGCAATTTTCTAAAGATCGTGAAAAATGCCATCAGACAAGGGCAAATTTATGATATGCTGGAGGGACAGAGATGTGGAAAATGTCACAAGATTATAAAATATTAACATCACAATTCTTGAATTTCTTTCAACTGTTTATTGATATCTTGGATTGTGACTGGACAAAAGGAAAAAGATGGGGCACATCTTTAAGGCAAGCACTGTGGGATTCATCTCTATAGAGTACCATTTTGCAGGGATATAAAATATATTTTTTAATGCTGAGCAAATGAGTTATCAATAGTTTGTGTCCAAAATAACCTGGCTATTATGCTGAATTTCTAGTGACATCTGATAGTCTTGGATTCTTTTCTGTGCTGCCACTAAATTATTACAGGTATTGCTTTAAAGACATACATGACAGTCACATAAATGAGTCTGAAATCCTTTATAACATGCCAGTCTGTATGGAAATGGAGGTCACATGGTATACAGCATGCACTAGGATTATGGGCGCTAAAGATATACTATTTGTGTACATTATATCCTCCTCTTTGGATTTAGTTTTACAACTTTATTGTATAAATTAAATACTATTTATCATACACTATATTGGAATACAACTGAAACTCACAACACCACAAAAAGTAAATAACATTTTTACTGTTTATACATGCCAGCTTCTATGATTACTCTTGGCTATTTATATGGAAAATCACAGCATATGTTATTATCACGCCACCTTCTTGGAAGTCTTCACTAGTCTCTTACATCTGGTTCTTTTGGCTTTTTCTCTGGTAGGTGAAAGCCACATCTGTTTGAGTTATCTTTGCATGTAAAACATAATCTGATAGGAATAATCTGAATATATACACACATATTCATATATATCTTTTTCTCTCTGCCTATATATATATATATATATATATATATATATATATATATATATATATATATATATATATAGAGACACACATATACATATAGATCTAGTCCTCTCTGTGTATATAGATACACATACACATACACACACACACACACACACACACACACACACACACACACACACACACACACACACACACATATATATCTGTATGCATGCCTCTCTATATAAAGATATATACATATATATATATATATATATATATATATATATATATATATATATATATATTCATTCCTGGAATTCATTAATTCCAATGCCCTGGAGCAGCTCATTCTTACCCCCACTAGAGGTAGCAACATCCTTGACCTGGACATTACTAACATGGGTACACCAGTAGTCAACTCCTCCCTGGTTAGATCCAACCACAAACTAATCACCTTGGAAATCCACCCCCCCCCCCCCAAAGGTAACCATCATGAAAAACTTCTCCAGAGCTAACTCTGGGCTCCTAAAGACAGAGGTGGCTAACTTCACGGCACCCATGCAAATGGAGAATAGTTGCATGACTGCCTAATCATACACCAGTGCACTGTACGAACATGTATACAAATGCATGGATCTCGCCATACTCAATTAAGCCAAGACGCTCTCCTCCAAAAAAAAAAAGCCAATCTGGTGGTCTCCTGCCATAAACAAACTCTACAACAGAAGGAATAAACTGATGTGGAATAAGGTGAAGTCCCAAGACTGGAAAAACTCCCTTATCAGCCTCAACAAAAAGTTGAGATCACTCATCAAATCCTCTAAAGCTTGCTATGAAAACAGAATTGCAACAGATAATAAAAACAATCACAAAGCCTTCTATAGCTATGTAAAGAATCTCCACGGCAATACCCAGATTTGCTCTGAGCTACTACACAATGGTACCGCCTATACCGAGCCAACAGATATTGCCAATATACTGGTCAACAGATTCAGTGCCAACTTTACCCCTCTCCCCCCAAAGGACCAATCACAGTACCGGAAGAATGCCAAGCACCCAGCATTATTGCAGCACAGGTTAAAACAGCACTGTCCAAGGCCAAGAATACAGCTTCTATGGGACCTGACAATGTCCCTAGCTGTGTTCTACATGAACTACAGAGTGAACTGGCACCTCTCCTGTGTGCCCTGTTCAATCACAGCCTCACCTCAGGCTTTGTCCCTATCGAATGGTGCACTGCTACAGTAATCCCTCTCCATAAAGGGGGAGCGACTACAGACCCTGGGAATTATCGCCCCATTAGCCTGATAAGTCTGATATGTAAGGCTGTGGAGCGCATCATCATGGACCTAATTAACAAGGATATAGGGGAATCTCCAAACTCTAGATCCCATGAAATGTGGTTTTGTGAAAGGTAGATCATGCCTGCTCAACCGGGATGACTTCTTTGAGTCAGTCACCAGCGCTGTGGATGAGGGCAAGGCAGTTCATACAGCCTACCTCATTCTGGCCAAGGCCTTTGATACCATTCCCCACTCAGGAATTATTGATAAACTCACTAAACTAGGCATCAACCCCTATATCACTTGGTGAGTTACAAACTGGCTCACAAATAGAACCCACATTCTGAAAGTAGCGGACTCCAAGTCAGACTGCCGACCAGTCATGAGTGGAGTCCCACAGGGATTGGTCCTGGGTTCTCTCCTGTTTGGCATCTACTTCTCAGAAGTCCAGGCCAACATGGAGGAACTCTGACTGACCAAGTTCGCAGATGACTGCAAGCTGGGAACCATTATTAACTCCCCAAGTGATGTAGACATCCTACAGAAAGGCCTCACTGTGACCAATGACTGGAGTCAAAACCATGGCCTTAAGCTTAATGCCAAAAAATGCACCGTTATCCCCTTTGGGAAAAACTCAGTTCCCACTAATTACCACATTGATGGGAACCCACTGAACACTGAAGGCATTATAAAAGATCTGGGGACACAGGTTGACAGGAACCTCTCCTTCAACCACCACATTGCTACTGTGGTCAGAAAGTCCATCTATGTGGCACATCTCATTACAAAGGGTTTTGCATCCAGGAAGAAAGAGGTCATCAACTCTCTCTACTCTTCTCTCATTAGGCCAATCATCGAGTATAGGTTCATAGGTTCATAGGTAGGTACTAGGCTATCTGCCCGAAGGCATTTAGAAGCCTAGCCAGAATGTGTTGGCTTTCACCGCCCCCTTAGATTAGTTCCCTGTGCCTCTGTCCAGCACAGCCACTGAAGTGATACCCGAGGTAAACTTTCTGTTTCCCATCCACTCGTCAAGATTTCTTTTGAAGAGTGTTAGCGAGGAGCTCTGCTTAATGTAGATTGGGATCTTGTTCCAAAGCATGGGAAGTCTCTGGGACAGGAATCTATCCCTCGAGCACGTCCTATTTATTGTTGTGGTGAGGTTTAGATCCCTAGAGCGTGTGGCTCACGGGGATAAGGTTTTCTTTAGGTGGAGCATGTCCATTAATTCTGGGTTGGACATGGCCTTGTATGTCAGGCAGAGATCACCTCTGAGTAGGCGGTATGCAACCGAGTACAGCTGTAATTTCTTCAATCGAGCTGCAGAGGGCTTCTGTTTGAGGCCAGTGATCCTCTTGGTGAGGTACTTCTGTGGTCTTTCCAGCTGTTGCAGGTGTCTTGTAAGGTACATCCCAAATGTGGCGTTGTACTCTATGATGGGTCTGATGAGTGATGAGTAGAGGGGCACAATGACCTCTTTTGATCTGGATGCGAACCCTTTTGTGATTAGGTGGGCCACGTAGAAGGATTTTCTAACCACTTTGGCAATGTGATTATCAAAGGTGAGATTACTATCTATTTGGGTCCCCAGATCCCTTGTTACATCTTCCATATTTTGGGGACTACCACCTATGTGGTAGTTTGTGGGTACTTTGTTTTTTTCCAAAGGGGATGACTATGCACTTTTTGGCATTTAGCTTGAGGCCATGATTTTGACACCAGGTATCCATCTCAGTGAGACCCTTTTGGAGGACGTCTGTGTCAGCCGGAGAGTCAATTACAGCCCCTAGTTTGCAGTTGTCTGCAAACTTAGTCAGCCATAGTCCTCCTGTGCTTGTCTGTACCTCTGAGAAGTATATGCCGAACAGGAGGGGTCCTAGGACTGAGCCCTGGGGAACTCCACTTGTAACCGGTTTAGAGTCAGACCTAGCTCCCGCAACTCTCACTATGTGGGTTCTGTCATTGAGCCAGTTGGCAACCTATCTTGTGACGTAGGGGTTTATGTTCAGGCTGGTGAGCTTGTCTATAATACCAGAATGGGGAATGGTGTCAAAGGCCTTTGTGAGGTCTAGGTAGGCTGTGTGTACCACCTTTCCCTCATCTATAGCCTTGGTAACTGTCTCAAAGAAGTCCACCAGGTTTAGGAGGCATGATCTGCCCTTAACAAAGCCGAACTGGGTAGGGTCCAGTGTTTGGATGTTCCCAATGTCTCTTTTAATGAGTTCCATGATGATGCGCTCCATAGCCTTGCAGACCAAGCTAGTCAGGCTTATAGGGCGATAGTTCCTGGGGTCTGTTGTGGCTCCACCTTTGTGGAGTGGAATAACCACTGCTGTGCACCACTCTATGGGTACCTAGCCTGTGGAGAGGCTGAGTTTGAACAGTGTGTTTAGGTGAGGGGTTAGTTCATCTTTGAGCTCATGTAGGATGCAGCCTGGGACACCACCCAGTCCCATTGATGCTGTATTTTTGGCTTTGGAGAGGGCTATTTTAACCTGAGTGTCTGTGATTTCAGGGACTCTACATTCTTCTGGTATGGTTATGGGCAGGAGCGGCCTTAGGTCAACTGGTGTCCTAAGCAAAAGGGCACCATGGCACCCCTCACCACACTCCCCAGTGCCCCCATCCTGGTCTACCTATACCAAATAAATACTGGAAAAGTGCCCCTACTAAAGCGGCACCCTAGGCAGCCGCCTAGTTGGCCTATGCCTAAGGTTATGGCTATAGGCCCTCGCTGAACCTGTCTGCCAGGATGTTGGTGATATCGGTCGGTTCAGTGTATTTTGTGCCATTCTGCACTAACTCCGAGCAGATCTGAGTATTGCCACTTAGATTCTTGACATAGCTAAAGAATGCCTTGTGGTTATCTTTGGAGTCATTGGCAATTTTTCTTTCAAAGCTCGCCTTGGATGATTTTATGAGGGATCATATAATGCCCCATTTGGCATGTACCTCACTAGACACATGCAACAGCTGGAAAGGCCACAAAAGTACCTCACAAAGAGGATCCTAGCCCTTAAACACATGTCCTACATGGATAGATTTTAAAAACTCCAGCTATTCTCTGTCTCATATAATCTACTAAGAGGCGATCTCTGCGTGACGTACAAAGCCATGTCTGACCCACCTCTGTTAGAAATGCTACATCTAAAGAAATCTCAATCCCTCTGCACCACACACTCCAGAGACCTCAACCTCATCACCACAATCAACAGAACATGCTGGAGGGACAGGTTCATAACCCAGAGACTGCCCATGCTCTGGAATAGACTTCCCAAACATATCAAGCAGAGCACCTTACTGGCTCTCTTCAAAAGAAATCTTGATGACTGGATGGGAAATAGAAATTTCACCATGGGATTCACTCCAGTGGCTCTATTTGATAGAGGCACTGGGAACTAACATTGGGCGGTACATTGCCAGGGCACTCTTTTGGGCTAGGCTTGTAGAGGCTCCAGGGCCATTGGCCTAGTACACACCTATGACCCTATGACTTAGGTAAGAAGCAAACATTACTACTTTGCATCATGTCAGGTAGGCGGTACTGATTGTTTAGCAAAATCATAGTCCACTTGCAAATTCCTGAGTTCAAAGTGTGATTAACCTCTATCAAACCCCACCTAACCGTAGTGTCAAAAACATGGCTCAAGCTTTTTATGCAGAATGCAGGATTTTGCATCCCAGAATATATGGAGTAAAAAGTATATATAGCAAAGAGCTGGCAGTTTGACAATATTCTTTCAATTAACCTTTATATCTGAAATAGTGAATGTGCACACCCTCAACATACCTAGGAGGTACATTATTTGTTTAAATGGGGGGGGCACGGCGATGTCTAAAGTTGATGTATACGTATATATCAAGCAAAACTTGTACCCACTAAATAATCTCTTATTTGCAGCACATGAACATGCATGCAGTATTTAAACTCACCTAATGTGGACCTCAAAGCCATGATATTCATTAATTCTCCAATTACCTTCTTTATCATATCTGTAGGTACGGGATTAGCTGGATGCACCACACCCCTCACTAAGATAATGCACATAACTGGAGAATGAAGGAATGAATGAAGGTGGATTATAAATTCCCTAGAAGACCTGGAGTGGCACTTTATACATTTGTTTAATAAACTTTGTTAACTGGGTAGGTGTACATATAGTGATGGTGTACATATTTTCTTTATTATTGTGCCTCTTGTGTTATGTTTTTTTTATACGTATTCTATTTTGTACCTTTTCATATATGCAGGCTTTTCTCACCAGAGTCCATATGTAAACAGGCTTTGTCCAGTAAGGTTAATCCAGTTAACAAGATTAAAACAAATAATTGGTTATCCACTTGCTTGTAGTATAGATATGAGGGTCAGGATGAGACCTGGAGAAATGTCAGCCTATGGAAGGAGTTCTTGACAGCTACTGGTGTCAGGTCCTTATGCCAGCTTCTCTTTCTTTCATGCATTCTACCAGACACTGTGACTTCAGCAGCCAGGCATATGAGTTATAACCCTCTGCCTGCTGATTTCTACACTCCAGTGCAATGGTGATGGAAATGTGCATAGGCTACATGGTTGGGTCTCCATGACATCCCTTGTGTTTGGCAAATGCATGCAGAAAGGGATTTTTAACAAGCTTAAGGAATTCATGCACTACAGCCAATACTTGTTCTAAGTGTCTACAGGGGTGATGTTTCACTTTTCTAGCAGAAGAAGCAATGGTGTAAGCCTCAGAGTTTGGATATTCCAATATGCAGACTTTCTTATATACAGATTTACATTTGTTATCAACATCTTATACACAAGTGGTGCATGAGAAATTAAATGGCACAGTAGTCTGTATATCAGCAAGGCCTGAACAACAGCCACACATGCTTTCTGTGATGAGCTATGTGGTAGAGAAGAGACTAAGTCTAAGAGCTAATGTTTAATTTCATATTCTTTACTGAATTTTACAAGTAGATAATCGAGATCAAATTGTCTGGTCTCCATGTAAGGTGATGATGTTTAACATAACTTTTGAATCAAAGAGCGTGACTTTGAGTTTTGAGAATGCCACTCATTTAATTTGTTTTGCGATAGCCAGGAAGAGATTTTGTATTGCTATCTGACACAAGTTTTAGATTTGCATCAATGATAAATGGGTGGCTAGCCACAAAAGTTTTATCAGCAGAATGGAGTCACTCAGTGTTCCAAACTGCCATAATGCTGATTAATGTATACAACAGAGTAACGGAATTTAAATAAAATGTACGGGTCAAATGCAAATGATTTCTAGGGAGTAAAAGTGATGTAAAATACCTATAAATATATACATGTCATTCTGTATGTGTGTGTATATTATAATGTGCCATGGAAAGCTCATTATAAGACTGTGAGTGTGTATATGTATGTGTGTACATATTATATATATGTGGTTGTGTGTTTGTGCATGTGTGAGAATGTGTGTATATGTCCATCTGTCTGTCTGTGTCTGTGTGAGCTTATTTCTTTATTAGAACATTTGTTTAATGACATTACATTCACTTACAGTAGAAGTAATTATAGCATCACAAACAAGATATTTTAATGTTTGGTGTAGGCAAGCAATTTGATTACCAAATATCTAAAATATTTGATTTTATTTTAAAGCAAGTATAATTCATAAACAAAATGCACCAAACTACTGAATGCATTTGAACCTGCCACTGAATGTTACTGAACATTACTCCTGTTTCTCAAAATGTCAGACTCGCGAAGGACCCAAAACATTAGATTTTTATTACTAAATTTATTTCTCCTTCTGTATGGAAATTGTCCCCTGGAACATGTTAAATTTTAGCATTGCTTTTTCCAGATGGAAAGCCATAACTGCCTGATTACTATGCCAAAATCAGAAATTAGAGAAATAATGCTATGTACACAATTACAGAAAATAAAAAGAAAATAACATTGCTGCAATGGCAGAAATATCAGTACACCATTGTACCAGAAAGCTTATTTATTTATTTACTGCAAGCCGTTAGCCAGGTAAGTGGACTGGTCTGGGGACCTTTCTGCCATCACACAAGTGATTTAACATACTGAAATAATACCCTTGTACAGAAATAAGATCACCTTAGCATATATCGGACAATATAATGACATTGTTTCTAACTGTCCACTTAGGACAACAAGTGATGACACCCACTGCTACACACAGACACAAAGAGACACACAGAGACACATACATCTGCATGTATTGAGGTATATATATATATATATATATATATATATATATATATATAGATAGATATTCTTTCACATATTAATAATGTTTGTCATCTTAATACAGATTTGCCCTGAGATGTTTCCAAACTGGCAAGATTGCAACTGCAGGATTCATTTGATGATGCCAACTTTCAAAGTCATAGCACAGAACATTCATACTTTACTTGTGTAAACAGTAACAGATCATCGTATGTTTGTCATGCACTGGGGACCCTATACTTGTATAGTCACAACTGAATAAGTTATACTACAAAACGACAAAACAGCACCAGTGAAGTCAAATGATTTATTAGCACACAAAAATGTTCTCTCTGTCTCTAGCGCCTCGGCTAAACAGCCTTCCAGGAGATAATAACACAACACAGTACTCATCCACATTATATAGCAGCACCAATTAAATTGCTACATCATTAAACAATTATATTATAAAACAATAAAAACAGCTAATTACTTAAGATATTTCCAATTACACTCTTGACTTAAACCAAAAGGGGTCAAAGTATTATATTTTAAAATAAAAACAGCTTCCTTATGCAACAGCCTGTTCTTAATATTGTCGTCAATAGCAAAAGCATATATATACTCCAAGACACAACCTTTCAAACAATCATAATTGCCCCCATGTATTAAATTATAGTGGCAAGCAATGGGACCCTCCACCTTTTCATTTCTGATGTCACGAATATGCTCCTGCAACCTAATCTTAAAATTTCCCTTAGTTTCCCCTATATAGAAAAGGTTGCAGGAGCATTTCAGGGCATAAACTGCACCCATTGTATTGCATGAATATTCAGCCACTGGATGAAATCTTACACCATTAATTTTATCAAAAAATCTAACTATATGGGGGCAAATAGAACACTTTCCACATGCATAAGTGCCTGTTTTCATAATGCCTTGACATACATTATCTTTAGGCATATTAAAAGTCCCATGCACCAACATATCCCTTAAATTTTGGCCTCTCTTAAAAGAGGTTACAATTGTTCACACAAATGTGCTACTTTATATTTACCTTATAAAAGAAAAGGCCAAAACTGTCTAATACTTTGTATTATTTTATGAGACAGTATATTAAAGGAAGTATTAATGCCTATTAATACCTGTCTTACTTCTTTAACATTAGAAATACTAAATTGGCATTTTTGTTACTCCTTATAACAAATACTACCCACTATTAATCCAGAGATTTGTTTAAATATGACAAGCTTTGATAAAACTCATTGTAAAAACCTATTTTTCCTCCTCATATTTTTTCTTAGTTACTGTATTAATGCATAATTACATTTTCAATGTGTGACAAATGTGTTTTTTTTAATGTGTACTTCAAATGTGTTCCTACTTTTTATTTTGTAATCAACCTTCTGGAGCTTTTCTCCCCAGGGACTCCATTGAAATCGGACCATTTGTGGTCTAGTGGACTATCCTGGCAAACAAACTGCAAATAAATAAATAAATAAGTAACAAAATACACTTTCCTCTTATTATCTTCACTACAGTTGTGAACTTTGTTCATATCAAAATTTTCACAGTTTTTAACTTGCAGTTTATTATTCTATTTTATCCCATATAATTTATTCAAGACCCCTTCAATAACATCCATACCATAGCCTCTTTGTTTAAACATTATACAACTACTAATTCTCTCTCTCTCTCTCTCTAGGTCATTTGACTCATTACACAGCCTGATGACCCTTAAAAGCTCCTCATATGGAATAGAATAGATTAGAATAGAATTCAATGTATGCCCAGGATGGCAATTCTGTCCATCTAAAAATTGACCCCCATCATCAAATTTCCTATGAATCCAGGTTTTAATACATCAATTCTCTTGACCTTGTAAAATGAAATCTAAAAAAATAACATTATCTCCACTTTGAAATCCTTCAAACTGAAGACCAATTGGATTCTGATTAAGTAAATTTAGAAATTCTTGCACTTTTGATCTACCACCTTTACATAAAAAATTAAATCATCTATAAATCTGTAATACAAAAAAAAATGCTCTTTTAAAAAAAATTAACTTATACATGAAAACAACCTCCAAAAAACCCATAACTAGTTTAGCATACATGGGAGCAAATGGAGCTCCCATGGCAGTGCCCTATATTTGTTGGTAAATTATTCCATTAAACTAAAAAAAAAAATATTTATTAAACTAAAATAGATTAACTCTATTATATAAGAGGAGACTGGACTATCACCTAGAAAAAATGTTAAGGCTTACAAACTTACTGAATGTCTAATATTAGTTTATAAACTTTTCACATCTAGGGTGATCCAAAAAAAATCTTCATCCCATCTCACTGTTTTTATTTCTTCAAAAAAAATCAAATGAATCTTTGATATAAGAATCTAAGGACACCACAAACCTAGTTAAGTAGGAAAGTAACATCACACCTACATTGTGTAGGAAATAATTAGCAGCTGACACTATCGGACGTCCAGGAGGGGAATTCATATTTTTATGCACTTTAGGCAAACAGTAAAACTTTGCCAAAGTGCAATTCGCCACAACAAATTTAACATCATCATCATGTTTCAACAAATAACCAAGCCTATAGCCTTTCACTAGGACATCTTTAAAATTCTCCTTAGCTTGCATGTATTCTTTAATGCCAGACACCTTATACACTTGCCTATCATCCAAATGTTCCATACACATTTTTAAATACTGTCAATAATATAATATAACAATTTTATTCCCCTTGTCAGAGGGTTTAACTATTAATTTCTTCCATTTAGACATACTTTGTAATGTTTGCCACTCCTGTTTACTTAGGTTGTAATCAATCAAATTTTTATTTCTATAGAACTTATCAACATTTTTTTTCTATAGAAAAATGCACCATAGAAGAAAAGTGAGAAATACCCTCATGTCTAAATGGAGGAATAAACATGCTCTTAACAGGTACTTTCGTAGTGTCCAATAAACAATAGACATTATCCTCTACATCATCAGAAATAGATGATTCACACGTATGAAAACTATCTTCAGTAACTGCTAGTTCGCAATTATTCAAAGTACAACCAGATAAATTTAGGACTAAACTGTTACTTATTTTATTCGTAGCATTTCGTATCAGTGACAAGAATTTACTAAGATTAATATTTAGTCCAGTTTTGATAGTTCATTTTGTACCTTGTATATTGGCCTTCTTTATACATCTCTGTATGATTTCTTTTCCTCCCTTTGTTGTATTCTCACTGATCCAAAGGTTATTTCTAAAATTTTGGAGTTCTTGCGGTGGTGGCAAAGATGGAAAGATTACATCTTCCTCTTCGGATTTGCCCATACTGCTTACATATTCTGAAGAAACAAAAGAGACGCTCACTTTGGCATTAGCTCCACCCTGGAATGGTCGCTTAGCTCATACATTAGTTTTGCTTGCCATTTTCTTAAAGGCAAACCCTCCATTGTAATCCCGGATATCACGTTCCAGTTTTTTTGTGTAAACAGTAACAGATCATCATATGTTTGTCATGCACTGGGGACCCTATACTTGTATAGTCTCAACTGAATAAGTTAAACTACCCACTGCAAAGCTGCTTCCATGGAAATAAGGGACTATTTCACACATATAAATGCAGCTCTGTACTGAAATACAGACTGTGCTCATCAATCAAGACTGCCTCAATTCCGAAGTACAAGCAAACACAGGAGGGTTATGGCTGACAAAGTTTGCAGATGACTGCAAACTGGGCGCCATAGTAGAAAACACATCTGACACAGATACCCTTTAGAAGGGTCTCACAGAAATGGATAACTGGTGCCAGAGCCATGGCCTAAAGTTAAATGCCAAAAAATGCATAGTCATACCCTTCGGGAAAAACAAGGTTACCCCTAGCTACCAAATAGGTGGCAATCCACTGAGTACAGAAGAAGTTATCAGGGACCTGGGGACCCAGGTTGATAGTAGTCTGTCATTCGACACCCATGTAGCTAAAGTAGTTAGGAAGACCTTCTACATTGCCCACCTTATCATGAAGGGATTCTCATCTAGATCAAGGGAGGTCATAGTCTCCTATACTCATCACTCATCAGACCAATGATTGAGTACAATGCCCCATTCGAATGTATCTGACCCGACACTTGCAGCAGCTGGAGAGGCCACAAAGTTCCTCACCAAAAGGATAAAGGGTCTCAAACATCTGTCCTATGCTGCCCGACTGAAAGAACTCCAGCTCTATTCAGTCGCACGCTTGCTCAGAGGTGACCTTTGCCTAACATACAAGGCCATGTCAAACCCAGATTTGATGAATATGCTTCACCTCAAAAATCTAGATCCGTCAGAGCCACAAGGGCGGAGACTTAAACCTCAACACGGCTATTAATAGGACGTGCTGGAGGGATAGATTCATCACCCAAAGACTCCCTATGCTGTGGAATAAAATCCCGGTATATGTGAGGCAGAGCACCTCGCTGGCCTTGTTCAAGAGAAATCTTGACCAATGGATGGGAGATCGCAGATATACCCCAGGGATTACCTCAGTGTCACTGTTCAACAGAGGCACAGCAAAATAATGGGTATAGTTCCCCATACTAAAGGGGTGGTGTAAGCCACAAAACTATGGGCTAGGCTTGTAAATGCCCTCGGGCAAATAGCCTAGTATGAACCTATGAACCTATGAACCTATGTGTCAAAAACAGATTCTTCTAAAGTATCTTTGCATTTCCTAATGTATCACCTTGAACTACCTGAGCAATATCCCACTCTACCTCCATAAACAAAATACAGCATATACTAAATGCATATGAAAATCCCACTGAATGATACTGAGCATTACTCCTGTTTCTCAAAATGTCAGACTTGCAAAGGACCCAAAATATTAGATTTTTATTACTAAATGTATCTCTCCTTCTGTATGGATATTGTCCCCTGGAACATGTTAGATTTTAGTATTACCTGTTATTATACTAATCAATGTCAGTAAAATTATATATACTGTGCTGGGAATAGTGTCACATCTGAACTCAGCAAAACTCACTAAAAGGTTACATATGCCTGTCATCTGCACTAATGCCTTACTAATGGGAGGATCTGACATTGGTAGTCCTAAGACAGGCATTACAGTTTCACTTGAGGACTCACAACCATAGATTTTCCCCTAAATGGGTCTCTCACTGGATGTCCAGAAAAGGAACCTGTCACATCAATAACCTTCCTTATAGACACACAGTCATCTGCCCAATAAATTTCAGATATGCAATCTAGGTCATGCATAAACACACTTTCAATTTATTTTGGTTTGATTTTGTCATGACTGGTCCAGGGTTGCTTTCGCTAGTTCTTAACTGTATGCAATCTAGGTCATGCATAAACACACTTTCAATTTATTTTGGTTTGATTTTGTCATGACTGGTCCAGGGTTGCTTTCTCTAGTTCTTAACTGTGGGACCAAATCCATGAAACAAAAAATAGTTTTGAGTAGTATATTTTGCTTGGTAGGTGTTTATTTCCAGTCCTTGTATTTAATCTGCTGGGACACCCATACTCTGTACAGTGTCAATCGTGCAGCAGACTGAATTTCCAACCCTTATACTATGCATAAATCAATGCCTGATGCTCACTCCAGGCCTCCTCTGGCTGGCTGCTCAAGTGCTAGGTCACTAATCTATCCTAGGTCATCTAGCTTACAGTCAGAGCTTTACCACTCAGTGGCATGGAGCTGGTGTAGTTTTATATGCTATCTGCTTGAATCAGTAATTTTAGTAATATATCCTGGTAATTATTTGGATATCCAATTATTTGGATTTAGCAAGGAGACCAAGTGCAATGTTTCTGCCATACATTCTCTACTGAGAGTATGGTGTTGGAATGGATTGTAGGGCTGTGTGCCGAAATGTGATAACAAACTGTACTGTATATTATATTATATGTCAATAGTATATATATATATATATATATATATATATATATATATATTTATATATATCTATATCTATCTATATCTATATATATATATATATATATATATATATATATATATATATATATATATATATATATGTCAACGAGCCTGCAGTTAGTTTTAGCAGCAGTGGTGGTATGCTTAAAGACAATAGCATCAGTAAGATTATCTTGATGTTCCTTGTGATTGTGTATATAGTAATCTGATATGGGTGGCATGATCTATAAATGTAACTAACCGAAGGGAAGTAGGTAGCATTAGGGCACAATCCACTATGTCAGTAGGAAAAACAACAAAGATGCAGACTTTTGACGAGACACTATCTTGACAAGCTAGGACTCCACAACACTTGTGGTAATACCTCTGTAAGGTGCTTAGCTATCTGCAGTTTTCAGTCCTTTGTACGCACAACTTGTAACAACTTTCTTTTGAGGAGCAGTATAGAGCAGTTCTAGTACAATACCACTACAGCCTGCCTCCATTTTGTACTACATCTCCAAGAGTAGAGGATATGTGGTCATTCATTGATAAACAACAGTCTGGCCAAAAAAATCCATCCACAAGCAAACCCAATTGTGTGTTTTGTGCATCAAGTATCAATATGTGCCTTAATGTCTGCATTACAGCCTATTGAAGGGGCAGAACAAGAATGTCACAGAAGTCCATTCCTGAAAAATCCCATCCAGAGCACTGGAATCTGTTTCTGTGAAGTCAACTGCTAAAGTAGGGGAGGTAACTCTTATTTGGAAAAGGGCTTTAGAACAAATAGGAGCTAACACACTCTGAAATGAGAATGGAATAAATATCTTATTGTTCACTAAAATTTTAGTCAAATCTTAGGGGAGTCTTTTCAATGGAGTAATTAGCCTGGAAGGCATTTTTCCCAAAAGGCATTATAATGCATTTCTTGGCACAGAGTTTAAGTCTGTGACTTGGGCACCAGTCATTTGTCTATGTTAGACCCTCTTGTAAGATGTTGCTGTCATGGGGAGAATCTATGACAGCTCCCAGTTTGAGTCATCTGCGAACCAGGTCAGCCAAAGGCCCCTGACATTAGTTAGTTACCTCTCTCTTTATATATATATATATATATATATATATATATATATATATATATATATACATGTCTGTGTCTATGAATCTGATATACAGTGGATATAAAAAGTTTACACACCCCTGTTAAAATGCCAGGTTTTTGTGATATAAAACAATGAGACCACAATAAATCATTTCAAAGCTTTTCCCACCTTTAATGTGACCTATAACCTGTACAGTTCAATTAAATTGAAAAACAAACAAATCTGTTAGTGGAAAATATAAAAAATAAAAAAAATGTACAATAAGCTGGTTGCATAAGTGTAAACACCCTTAAACTAATACTTTGTTGAAGCACCTTTTGCTTTAATTACAGCATTCAGTCTTCTTGCCATCAATTAAAGAGTCTCTGATTAACCCCAAATAAAGTTCAACTGTCCTAGTAGGATTTTACTCAGCTGCCTGCTACAGCAAAAGCCATGGTTCACAAAGAGCTTACAAGCATCAAAGGGATATCATTGTTGAAAGGTATCATTCAGGAGAAGGGTACAAAAAAATTCCACAGCATTGGATATACCATGGAACACAGTGAAGACAGTCATCAAAAAGTGGAGAAATATGGGACAACAGTGACATTGCATAGAACTGGATATCCCTCCAAAATTGATGAAAAGACAAGATGGAAACTGGCCACGGAGGCTGCCAAGAGACCTACAGCAACACTGAAGGAGCTGCAGGAATTTCTGGTAAGTACTGGTTGTGTACTACATGTGACAACAATCTCCCATATTCTCCATATGTCTGGACTATGGGGTAGGGTTGCAAGATGGAAGCCTTTTCTTACATACAAAAACATCCAGGCCCAGCTATAATTTGCAAAGCAATACATCAAGTCTCCCAAAAGCATGTGGGAAAATGTGTTATGGTCTGATGAGAGCAAGGTTGATCCTTTTGGCTACAATTTCAAAAGGTACGTTTGGCGCAAAAACAACACTTCGCATCATCAAAAGAACACCATCCCCATGATGCTGGCAGTATCATGCCTTGAGGTTGCTTTTCTTCAGCTGGAACTGGGGCTTTAGTCAAGGTGGAGGGAATTATGAACAGTTCCGAATCCCAGCCACTTTTGGCTCAAAACCTTCTGGTGTCTGCTAGAAAGCTGAAGATGAAGAGGAATTTTACCTTTCAGCATGACAGTGACCCCAAGCATACATCCAAATTAACAAAAGAATAGCTTCACCAGAAGAATATTAACGTTTTGGAATGGCCCAAAAACAGCTCAGACCTAAATCCAATAAAATCTGTGGGATGACCTGAAGAGGGCTGTGCACAAGAGATGCCCTCGCAATCTGACAGATTGGAGTGCTTTTGCAAAGAAGAGTGGGCAAATATTGCCAAGTCAAGATGTGCCATGCTGATACACTTCTACCCAAGAAGACTGAATGCTGTAAATAAATCAAAAGGTGTTTCAACAAAATATTAGTTTAAGGGTGTGCACACTTATGCAACCAGCTTATTGTATGTTTTATTTTTTTACATTTTTCCCCTAACAGATTTGTTTGTTTTTCAATTGAATTGTACAGGATATATCACATTAAAGGTGGGAAAAGTTTTGAAATTATTTATTTTGGTCTCATTTTTTACATCACAAAAACTTGGCATTTTAACAGGGGTGTGTACACTTTTTATATCCATTGTATATGTGTGTGTGAGTGTGTGTGTGTGTGTGTGTGTGTGTGTGTGTGTGTGTGTGTGTGTGTGTGTGTGTGTGTGTGTGTGTGTGTGTGTGTGTGTGTGTGTGTGTGTGTGTGTGTGTGTGTGTTGTATATATATATATATATATATATATATTTGTAGATAGATACACACACACACACACACACACACACACACACACACACACACACACACACACATATATGTATGCATGCATATGTGTGTATATGCAATTATTATAAGCAGAAGCAATAAAAATTCTCGATCTTAAAACTAAATGATTGGGCTCCTACTGATGTAATAACAGTCCCAAGAACAAGTCCAAAAAACAGGGTGAGTGAGTAAGTAAAATCCAACCAAATCCCAAAAAGGTGAAAAGAAGGCAACTATAACAACTGAAAATGAGAGTCACCAGTTTAAAGTTCCAAGTTCTGCAAGTTATACAGGATAGTCCAAGAATAGGGGATATAACCAATAGAACTGAAACCTATGAGTTGAGATGGATCTTATGTCTGGGAACACACAGGGGCTCTGGACTGAATGACATGGTTCCTCCTGTAACCAGTATTAAATGGAAGGAGAATTAAACGTTGAGTTAATACGTATAGGTAGGACATATTATGTGGGCTATATTTTACAAAACATTTTATATATGTTAGGATGTGTTTAGTATGATGTTAAGATGTAACATTTCATGTCATGCCATATAATATGTCATTAATGCTTTTTATTGATGTATATGTTTTACAATGTGATATTATGACGTTTTAACAAATGTTTCTTTAAATCTTAATTGATTTATCATTTTTAAAAATGGAGGGAAATATGTGGAATATGATTGGTCTGTTTGAATGTCTTTGGTGTATATATGTGAGATGTTCATATGTTTGTCTTTATGCATCTGATGAAGTAACTTTTGTTATGAAAGCGCTTACGCTGATTAAATGTTTAATATTCAGAGTGGAGTTGTCTGTCTAATATTGGTTGTTACAGCTGCCTTCTTTTCACTTTTTTTGTGATATGGTTGGTGTTACTGATGTAAAATGCAAACATTTACAAAAAAAATCTTTGTGGGAAGCAAGCCATTTGCATCCCCCATATCCCAGCATCTATAGGTATATTAACTCTGAGACAGCATGAGATTGCAGTACTGCAATGGAAAGGAAAAAAAAAACCTTCCTTACACTACTGTTCCATTAAAAAAAAGCCAATACAGAAGCAATATTTATAGAGGGAATAAAGCCTCCCACACTCCATTACTCCTGCATCTCTGATTATACCATCTCCTAGACGGCAAACGCGAGGAAAGGAAAAGCTTCCTTATCTCCAGTTACCATTTCGTTATGTTTTCTGCCTTGATTCATACAATACGCAGTGAGCTGACCAAGTGCCAATATGATCATCTGTATGGACCGCTTATTTATCTAATTATCGATTGGTTATTATTACTCACACACACACACATAAATATAAATACAAATATATATATATATATATATATTTTATATATATATATATATATATATATATGTGTGTGTGTGTGTGTGTGTGTGTGTGTGTGTGTGTGTGTGTGTGTGTGTGTGTGTGTGTGTGTATAAATATATTAACATACTTACTTTGAGTGGTATGATATTCTGTGAAAGTATCTCACATCTTTCAGAGAAATTGTTCTTCTTTCATCTGTAATTTTAAATACTTATTTCTGATAATGAATCATAATGTACTAATTTTATTATGAGACATTTTATTTCTTTTGTAAATAATGCATTTTTATTTTATTGCTATTATTTTCATCAATTTTCATATATGTTTCATTTCAATGCCATTGTTTTACTGGAGCTTTAATCCATGAGCATGTGCTTTAAATGGGTACTTGCCAGACTGGAATTTCCCAGTAAACAAACAAATAAATAAATAATCAGATAATGATACATAATCCCCAGGATTCAAGAAGCTTGATGCAAGGATGGTTTTAGCCTTGTGTCGAGCATCCTCACTACAGATGCCGCACCCTCGACATGCACAGGAATTGTGTGCGAGTGCAGGGGGAGTATACAAGTGCTCTACAGAGGTGTAAACATGCCCCGACACTTGCAAAACCTACTATGCCTACTAGTAGAGCCCACCCCAATAGTAAGTCAGTAATTCAGTGTCTGTGGATACCGAAATGTATGCTATTTTACATTAAGAAGGTTTGTGGTCTGCACTCTTGTGGGAGGAGAGGCTGGACTCTGCCCTTCTGAGCTGGGAATTTCTGGTTAAAGGCTTATAGTGCCTGCATATTTGAACTGTTTCTTACTGAAATTGGTACACCTTGTTTGCTGTAGCATAGACTAGATCCAGGCCTGCTGAATCTAGCTTTGTTTGTATGCTTGCTTTTTGTTTGCTTGTTATTTCCCTGAAATGCTAATTCCACCTAAAACGCGGCTTTTCAGCGCTTCTGTGGATCCCTAGTGATATCTGCATTGCTTACTGTACTTATTTCCTTGTTTCACTTGGAAGAAAGTTACTGTTTGTCATTTTTGCATTTAAGTTACCTGTAACACATTGCATTTAAGTTACCTGGCACTTGCTCACTAAAGCAATTATATAAGTCAGCACTAAAAAAATAAAAGCACTACACCCTCACAAACTCCCCTTGAGTACCTTGTTCCCCATTAGCCCTTTTTTTCAATTATAAAGGAATTCCCAATACTATTCTAGCATGTCCAAAGGTCAGTTGTCAATCTCCTTTCCGGTCCAGCTGGTGAATCTGGGAATCTTGAGGCAATGTTACAACTGCCTCATGTGCACAGAAAACCCTCACCTCCTCCCAACAAATTCCAATACATGTGAGAGATGCAACCATATAGCCAAACTGGAGGCTAAGCTCTCTCAACTCAGTACTGGTGTAACCAGTCAGGAGGAGAGGGAAACCACACTCACTACAATTCTAGTCTCACATAGACGTACCACGACAGCAAACCAAACACATAAACACACAAAAACATACTCGGAGGCTCTAAATAAAAATCTGCCTAAGCAGCAGAGACCTCCAAAGCAGACACCCAAGCAACCGCTACCCCAAAACAAAACACATGCAACACATAGCTCACAAAGCCAGTGTGCCGCACAGTCACAGCCCTTAAGGCTAAACAGCACACCTGATACACTTGTAATAGGTGACTCTATCGTCAGGCACACTGACGTCCCGCTCACCAAGCTGAACAAGGAGAAGGTCACGGTGAGCTGCCTGTCAGGCACTAGGATCCGCCACATAACACAAGCACTCAGGTCACTCCAAGGCAAGTACAAATATGACTCAGTCATTGTCCATGCTGGTGTGAATGACCTGAGACGTACCTCCCTGGACTACATGAAAAGAGACATAGAGGAGCTCTCTGAGCATGTAGCCCAGGCCGGTATGACCCTGACCTTGAGTAGCATCTTACCCTCACCAAGAATGATGCCACAATATGAAGACAAGATGATCAATTTCAACAACTGGCTTAAGTACTGGTGTCATTCAAAGGGGATCCAATGCCTGTCAGCCTGGGATGACATGCTCGACAAGCCACGATGCTTCTCTAGGGACGGCTTGCACCGTCACCCCTGGGCTTTCGGATATTGGCAAAGGCTCTTGCTACCCCCATAGTGCCTTTTTTAGGCAAGGCTCAAAAGACAAATCCACCTCCATAGGTATCACAAGGGATAAGAAACTAAGAGTAATGCTATTCAACGCCAGAAGTCTAAACCTCAAGATGCACACACTCGAAACTCTCCTTAGCATGGAGAAGATCGATATCTGTGCAGTAACAGAAACCTGGTTCAAGGCTCCAGAGAGCAACCCAGCACTACCAGGTTATACCTCATACCATGCTTTTTGACCCCAAAACTTGGACCGAACGACAAAAGGAGGGGGAGTATCAATATTCGTCAAAGATACCCACACCTCCAGGTTGGTGGCACAGCACGAAGCATCAGAGACTATCCATGTGCAACTAACAGTGGGTAAAACTGCCTTCCAGTTTATAGCCTGCTACAGATCACCCTCCCAAACCCAGGAACCCCACTCAGCCTTCCTGAGAACACTGGAAAATATGAAGGTCTCTCCAAACACCATTATATTGGGCGACTTCAACTACCCAAACATAGACTGGGAGCATTACTCTAGCTCCAACATCTTAGCCCAAAGGTTCCTAGAATTTATAAACTCAAATGCTATGGAACAACTTGTTATCACTCCCACAAGAGGGGAAAACATACTGGACCTGATCATCACCAACATGGGGACTCTATGCTCCAGACCAGAAGTATATCCCTCACTGGTAAGATCAGACCATAAACTAATCTCACTGGATATTCACATCCCGACCCCACCCCCTGCCCAGAAAACCACAGTGAAAAACTTCTCTAAAGCAAATTTCACACTCCTCAAAACCGAGGTGGAATCCTTCAAAGCCCACGGGCCTGTGGAAAATATGGCCCAGACCGCAGAATCCTTTATAAACGCATTCTATAAACACCTTCAGGAATGCATGGATCAGGCAATCCCAAATAAAACCAAGACCCAATCCTCCAAAGGCAGACGCCCTGTCTGGTGGACCCCAGCCATAAACAAACTATACAATAGAAGGAGGAAGCTACTACATGATAGATCAAAATCCCAAAAAGGGAAGGCATCGCTGATCAGTATTAGCAAAAAACTACGGGCACTCATAAAATCATCTAAGGCCAGCTTCGAGAGACAAATTGCACAGGATACTAAGGATAATCACAAGGCTTTCTTTAGTTATGTTAGGAACCTGGGTGGGAATTCCCAGATATGCTCAGAATTAGTCCAAAATGACAAAAAATACACCAAACCCACAGACATTGCCAACATCCTAGCTGACAGGTTCAGCGCAAACTCCCCCCCCCATCCCCACCAAAAGGGCAAATATCTATCCCAGCAGAGTGCTGCCCCCCTGACATCTCAGATGCTCAGGTAAGAGCTGCCCTCTCCAAAGCAAAAAACACAGCATCAATGGGACCAGACGGTGTCCCAGGCTGCGTCCTACATGAACTCCAAGAAGAGCTAAACCCAAACATAAAACTACTGTTCAATCTCAGCCTTACTACAGGATATGTACCCAAAGAGTGGCATATAGCAACAGTGGTCCCTCTCCACAAAGGTGGTGCCTCAACAGATCCTGGAAACTATCGCCCCATAAGCCTGACCAGCTTGGTCTGCAAAGCTATGAAAAGGATCATCATGGACCTCATAAATAAAGATATTGGGGACCTACAGACACTGGATCCTACCCAGTTCGGCTTTGTTAAGGGCAGATCCTGCCTCTTAAACCTGGTTGATTTCTTTGAAACAGTCACCAAGGCCATTGACGAGGGGAAGGTGGTCCACACAGCCTACCTGGACCTCGCAAAAGCCTTCGATACAATACCCCACTTGGGCATTATAGATAAGCTCACCAGCTTAAATATAAACCCCTATGTCACTAGATGGGTTGCAAACTGGCTCAAGGACAGAACCCACATGGTTAGAATTGCTGGAGCCATGTCAGACTTCAAACCAGTTACAAGTGGCGTCCCACAAGGCTCAGTCCTGGGACCTCTCTTGTTCGGTATATATTTCTCGGAGGTACAGGCCAACACGGAAGGACTGTGGCTGACCAAGTTCGCAGATGACTGCAAACTGGGCACCATAATCGACTCTCCAGCCGACACAAGCATCCTCTAAAAGGGCCTCATAGAAACAGACAACTGGTGCCAGAGCCATGGCCTCAAGCTAAATGCCAACAAGTGTATAGTCATCCCCTTTGGCAAAAACAAAGTGCCCACAAATTACCACATAGGTGGTAATCCATTAAGTACAGAAGAAGTAATTAGGGCCCTGGGGACCCAAGTTGATAGCAATCTCTCATTTGACAACCACGTGGCCAAAGTGGTTAGAAAAACATTTTATATAGCCCACCTAATCATGAAGGGATTCACATCTAGATCAGGGGAGGTCATTGTGCCTCTTTACTCATCCCTCATCAGGCCCATAATTGAGTACAGTTCCCCTTTTGGGATGTACCTTACCAGACACCTGCAGCAACTGGAAAGACCCCAAAAGTACCTCACCAAGAGGATCAAAGGGCTCAAACAGATGCCATATGCTGCCCGGTTAAAGAAACTCCAGCTCTACTCAGTGGCATACTGCCTGCTCAGAGGCGGTCTGTAAAATGGACATAAAGCCATGTCCATCCCGGAATTAATGGACATGCTGCACCTCAGAAAATCCAAATCCCATCGAGCTACGCGCTCGAGAGACTTGAACCTCAGCACTGAAATAAATAGGACATGCTGGAGGGACAGATTCATAACCCAGAGGCTCCCTTCACTCTGGAATAAAATCCCAGTCCAGGTTAGGCAGAGTCCCTCATTGACTCTCTTCAAGAGGAATCTTGATGAGTGGATGGGAGATCGTAGGTTTATCCCGGGTATCACTTCTGTGTCACTGTTAAACAGAGGCACAGTATACTAACCTCGAAAAGGGGCATAGCAAAATTAATTTAAAATGGGTGGTGAAAGCCAAACACACTCTGGCTAGGCTTATAAATGCCCTAGGGCAGATAGCCTAGTATGAACCTATGAACCTATGAACCTAAGCATACAAGAATGTCCATGAACAGTGAAATAAAATCGAAGTAGTAAACACACAGGCATGTAATGGAATGTAGAGCCCTGTCCCTAGAACTTTCACAATTAGATTCCCTGTCCCTGTGTCCCTATTATACATTCAGATTACTGCAATATCGAAGGTGTAAGCAAAGCGCAGTGTGTCTGAGTGTCACTGTTCTCCGCCGAGCATAGCTTACACATCATATTAATTCAAATAGAGAAAAACATGCAGAATCAATGTAAGTGTCAATAGTGTAGTGTTTAGAGCATCTGCCTAACAAACAGGCTTCACGGTTTGAGCCCAACAACAGCGCATATCATTTTCCATGTGGAATGAATGTCGTTTTTCCATAAAATCGACATAAGAGTTTTGCATGAGATATTTAACTTAAATATCATTCAAGCAAAGTGGCACTGTCATAATGAATAAGGTACTAGTAAGCAGGTGTAAGCACAAATAAGCAGCAGTAAACACATATAGGTACCAGTAAGCAAGTCTGACTGCACATGCGTGGGTCTAAGCAGTGCCCAGCATAGGAAATGTGTATAAGTATATACAGATATATATATATATATATATATATATATATATATATATATATATATATATATATATATATATATATATATATGAAGAAAGAACAACGTAACAGTAAAGGATACAAAAGGAATGAGAAGGGAATCAACAGCAGCCCCAGTATTATATAGCGCTGTCAGTGTATGTCATATCCAGATGGGCAGGAGTGAGCAAAGCACTACTACTCACACCACAGGCAGGATATTACCAGTGGGAGTAACACTGTTGATTTGCTAAGTCTGCTTTACACACAGAGGGTGGTCCCTGGTGGGACTACCCAAAAAATGAAAGGATGATTGGCCATCCGACCATTACACAAGCAAGGGCAGGTATGTTCAAGGACTAAATGGTGGGAGAGCCTGAGAATACATGGGTTGGTACAACGTACCTGTAGGGCCCCTAACGCTTGGGAGAGGGCAATGTGTGGAGGTGTGTCATGGCTGTGATAACAAGTGGACAATGGATGGTATGCATGTATTTTGAACATGGGTGGGGTGGAGGAACTATGGGTATGAAATTATGGAGCCAGGCATGCCAGAGTTGGATGGGCTGGTTCTAATTGGACCACCCCGTGGTGGTCAGCGAGTTCGTTATAAGTATATATGCATACACTCATGCAGACATCAATATGTAGAAGTACATTCTCTGTAGCATATTCATTCCATTTGCAGACATAAATAACATGAATGAGCCCTTACAAACCTCAACAGTAGATAGAATAATAGGTTGTGCAGAAGAGGGACGGGATGAAACTGCTAAAACGCAGAAGTGTGTACAATGTCCGAAGTCAGTGCTGGGCTGAAAATAATCAAATGTGAGGACTTTTTCACACATGGAATCATTCCTGTGATCTGCCTGCTACGGCAACGCCAATTACTAAACCAGTCTATTTGTAAAAGAAATACACCGAACACGTACATAATTAGGCTCTCGTGTAACGTGTGCGTTACCACATAGTCATACTTATTAATTTATTGTAGTGTCATGTTAATGGGAGTAAGGAAGTAATAAAGTATAGAGTCTAATCTTGACATAAACACATGTGTGTCCCATGTGGGACAACCCAAAAATTGTGAATAGTATTCTTTTGGTCGCTCATGTCACCAATGTTTGTGGACTAAACGTTTGGGAGTTCTGAGGATAGGTGGAGTGAGTCAACTGATGGGATGGGTCTATAGAAGTAGGGAGTGGCCAATGTGTAGTGGTGTGGATACACCACGAATCCGACTGGAGAATTGATGACTACAGTGTATGGGAGGCATTGGGGTGTGTGTTTGGGGAACCAGGACCCATGGGTATATAGGTATATATGCAAATGAAGCAGCACAGCAATAGTGTATTGGTTAAAGCAACCGCCTAACAAACAGACATTCCAGCACCGAATCCCACTGTATCACATACCAATTACCATCGGTAATCTGTACTTGAACATATTGCGACAT
>NC_056726.1:1313298653-1313388653 GCF_019279795.1 Protopterus annectens | reverse complement strand
AGAAATAAGCCTCTCCCTCTCCGTAATACAAATGTATACATACAGAGACAGAATACAGATACATACCCACATATAAATATATACATATGCAGACACTCATAGACCCATATATATATATATATATATAGACAGCAAAATTTAAATATACATGAATGCATACATATACAGATATATCTGTATATAGTAATGCAAATATATATATATATATATATATATATATATATATATATATATATATATATATATATATATACGTGACTGTAAATATATACATGTATAGAGCTAGGATATGATACAGCAGTTACGAGTAACATATGTTCACAGGCCGTGCATATGGGGGTGAGGGGTCCAATAAACAAAAGTGTAACACATAGCATCAACCCCCCCACATCCCCAGCTAGGCCGGTGAGACATACAGACACACCACTGCTTCCCAGACCTCCGGCAGGATACTACCAGTGGGAAAGACCTGCCAGGTCTAATCTTGAAACATAGACATCGATGCCCTTGTGGGACACCAAAAATTAATGATTGGAGGCAGTCCTGGTAATGACTTATCAAACCAGGCTGTAGATGTACACGGACCAGTAGGTTGTGCAAGCCTGATAACCCATGGGTCGACACAACGTGCAACATGTGTCCCGACACGGGGACAGTGGGCAGTGTGTAGTGGTGTGTTTATACCCCACCTGCACCCACAGTAAGGATGAGTGCTGTAGAGGAGTGGCAGGTAGAGGAACTATGGGTATGCAATTTTCGGCCTAGGCATGCAGGTGTTGGCTGGTGCAGTCATATTAGGACCACCCCGGGGATGTAAGTAATATTCCGAAATGGGCATAGCTGATGCTCATACCTCTCAACCCCTAAGAGCACATCCATTGGACAGGACATAAGCCATTGGGGAAACAAATAGGGTCCATACCTCTGAACTGTCCCCGATTTCCAGGGACTTCCCTGATTTCGAATCAATTTCTAACTCTGTCCCACTTAATCCCTCCTAAAACTAGTGACATTTAGAGGAAAGGTTGTGAATTACACATAATGAATAACGACAACAATTAAAAGTTATAAACATCATTTACCTCAGAAAATGTGTATGAATTCATATGCTCTGAGTCTGTCAATGTGTCAGGTTAATAGCACCAATAATTTAAATGTGTCCCTGATGTTGTTATGCCGTGTCCCTGATTCAGTTTATATTTTTCCCCAATCGTATGAGAGGTCTGATAGGGACAGAAAGCACATATTCCACTGACAACCTTAGAAAGATGATAGAATATTAAGTATGCAGTAGCATGACTTGGCTGAAGGATGTGCTTTCCAAAACCCAATTACTTGTTTGTATTGAAGAGTGTCAGTTCCCATGTATTAGCTAGATGGGCGCAGATTGTAAGAGGAACACACCAATATGAATCAAACTCTGGACAGGCCGCGGATTCCGTACAGTCAAATGGCATGCTGTCGCCTAATGGGCAGCTATTCATGATACTGTAAGCATGTAATCCAATGTAATAGGCATCACAAGGTAATATCGTAGTCCTCACTCCCACCCAGGGGTGTGAGTGTCAGATGCAAACACCAAATGCAGTGCATTTGCAAGTGCGGGAACAAGCAGGTGTAAGCCTGTTTGGCTGCCAGTATGCGAGTATTACACTGGTAAAGCAATGTAGAGGCTAACTGAGTGTAAGAAATGGTAACCAGAGGTTAGCATTGCTTAGCACCACGCAAACCCATGCACACCCGCTCACAACTGCCTTAATGTGCCTTAATCATACCATATCCAATGGCCTTGTTCTGCCCAGCAACAAAATAAACTGCCTCTGCAAGGCTCGAAACCAGGACTCTGCACACACAGCTATTGTGATTTACCACTAAGCCATGGCAGATATACAGACACCAGACCTTATCACAAACATATCATCCAGTGCAGTAATTCAACAGTATAGGAAATGTATTCCATCATGTAGATGTATGTGTGAGTGTTTATATCCAGCATATGGGTACATACATATATAGGGATATATCAGGAACATACCATGTGGCAACAAAGCTTTACAAACGAATGAAACGGGAAACACCAGCGATGCCTGTATAGTGTAGTGGTGTTGTTCTATGTAATATCAAGACTCCCTCAGACAGACATGTGTCATTCATTCACACAAACATTTGTACATTGGCCATATACATCACTCTATGCATGTTATTTACATTAACACAACAGTTCCTGTCCAATCATTATGTGAGAACAGTACTCTTGCAAGGTGCTGTGTGTGACATCATCATCATGATAACGGTAAATAGGGTAACCATAGTGGGACCGGTAGTGTTGTATGTACAATGGGGTCATCCACATCACGTGTACCTGGAACATTTAGGAGTCATGTGTATACTAGGATCGTGTGCCTGAGAGACAAGGGTGAGGACAACTGGAGTATGTTGTGATGCATATTAAATGGGTTACATATGTGAAATAGACAGCTATGTATGGGGCAAATGTTGTTCTAGGAACCGATTGGCCTTTTGTCTCCATAGGGTGAGAGTGGGATGTGGGGGAAGGAGAGTAGGTATGCTCGTGGAGGACAGGTAGGGTAGGATGACAGTAAGCGACCAAGAACAATGCAGGACAACCTTCAGGTTAATACGATGCCAACACAGCAGGAAACGGAACGGAACCAGCGTTGTTTAAATAATCCAAGTTTATTGAAGTAAAACAAGCAGAACATCAAATGGTGGATAAAAATTAATGCCAAGAAGTATAAAATTCTGTCTTTCACTAAGCAACAATGTGAACACAGTAGTAATCCAATAAGTCAAGCGCTTTCGCCCGGGCTCTCCCGGGCTTTTTCAAGATACTTTTTTTCTGCAACCTGTGTCTTTATATACCACCTGGTTGCTTAATTAATTGTCTAAATATTTCAATTAAGACTTCTTTTAAAAAAAGAAATTCCTTTAATTAAAGTTGTATTCCTTTTCTAAGATCAATTGTGTTAAAATTCCTAAGATATTCTTTAAAACAGCTAAAGAGTTAATAAGTTAATAAATGTTGCCGTTGTTTTGCAACATATTTTACCTTCCTTAGCCCCTGCGCTCTATTGTGAAATGTTTTTCTTATAGGAAGGTTACTATTTCTGCGATGAAATTAAGCTAGTTTTTTGCGTGGTAGTGGACTCGTTTGTTTGAATAAGTGGCAGCAAGTGTTGTCAGGAGCTGGTCATGTGTGGTGTTCACCATTCATTTTTTAGTATTGGGTCAATCTTATTACACTAGTGTGTTTGCATTTTATGGAAACTGTACTACTTTATATTCTTTGTTTAAAATTAATCTTTTTCATCAAACCAAACAATGTTTGGTTTTTTTATTACATCAATTTGTCATGTTCATTATACATACTAATAATGTGTGTCTCTATAAGGTTGTATATACCCATTTTGTAGTTTTAATGTTTTTGTTTCCAATATGTATTTAAAATAATTTCGTATTTTGATTATTAAAATATTAAATAGATAATAAATAATAAATAATAAATAGGGACCAGAAAAATAATAAATATTAAATATTAAATATTAAATATTAATTTGTCTGTTCGATAAATATTCAAAAAGTATTTGAAAAGTATGTGAATACATGGTTGTTCTTTTAGTTTATTTTATATAATGACTAGATGCATTTTAAATAATTAATAAATAATTATGCATAACATATTCTGCCTTTTATCTTAAATAAATAGATAAAAAAATGATAACGGTAAATAGGGTAACCATAGTGGGACCGGTAGTGTTGTATGTACAATGGGGTCATCCACATCACGTGTACCTGGAACATTTAGGAGTCATGTGTATACTAGGATCGTGTGCCTGAGAGACAAGGGTGAGGACAACTGGAGTATGTTGTGATGCATATTAAAAGGGTTACATATGTGAAATAGACAGCTATGTATGGGGCAAATGTTGTTCTAGGAACCGATTGGCCTTTTGTCTCCATAGGGTGAGAGTGGGATGTGGGGGAAGGAGAGTAGGTATGCTCGTGGAGGATAGGTAGGGTAGGATGACAGACAAGACAACTTACAGGGTTGGTATATGACACATGTAGGGGGATACACCTCGGACCGGGAGGGGTGGTTCGGCATTCACAAGCCCATGAGCCCCCAGATGGAAACAGTGGGACGGAGGTCCCCAGCCATGGGCAGCCACCACTGCATCAAAACAGCTGCAAAGGTGGCAGTGCTGGGGGCTGTCTAGGATGGGCAGCCTCACCCTATAAATGTGACACTTTGCCCTTGAGCTGGCGTATCTGGCCTCAAAATCCCTTAGTGAGCCCCCTACGCACCATGTCTGGGACTGTACGACAGCAGACATGTTCCTGTCTGGACCTGCTCCCAGGGGGGACAAGCCCCATCCTCAGTGGTGGTACCACCAGAAGGTGGTGCAGAGCCAACAGAGGTGGAGGTCCAAGGCTGGGCCCCAGATATGCTGGTGCCCGGTGCCATGGCCAGCTGAAGTGGGACAGAAGGTTCTGCCGGGACCTCCAAACCCATACTACCTATGGTGTTGCACTTTAAACACAAATATAGCTTAGTAATAGTCAACAGCAATCAGGATTACTTACAACAGCATGCATAAATATGACCATCAACCCAACACAACAGATGGTATACATTTGCAGAGGGAGCACAACACATGCATATATACTGCATGACATCTGTACAAAATGTAGAAGACTTGTGACTGCAGCTATGAACAGTGGCCCATTATTGGCATGTCACTGAGAACCTCAGACAGTGTCTGTCATACCACTTTTTCATGTGACATATGTCCAGTCAGGGATGCAATGGCAGTAACTCATCACTATCACCATGTACTGGCAGCAGGAGCATAGTGTGAGGATTGCAGCCAGTACATGGCAGTAACTCATCACTGTCACCATGTACTGCAATCCTTACACTATGCTCCTGCTGTTCACAGAAGTGTGTTCAGTGAGTAACACTGGAAACAAATGGTTCCACACACTGACGAGTCCACAGATGGCCCTACAGATGGGGGTCCCTCACAAACAGAGCACTGTCTCATCAGTTTTAAACATGCAGAATAGCCATTACCACACACAACTTGTTAAACAGGCAGTAGTCTCAATGAAGCATAGCTACACGTACATGCTGTAGTCATGTCTGGCACATCACCCTCCTGTCTTTAGGCTATTTCCCACTGTGTATGTTGTTTGAGGAACATCCAGATATCATCTGTGATGTCGTTTACCAAACACCAGATCCAGGTACCGCTCACAGCAACTGTTATGGGCAAACACCAACATGATGTTCCTAGATATAGTACTGTGTTTTCCATGCGAATGGCTATGGGAACATCATCACAGCTGTTCCACATGCAATCAGCTAGAGGAGGACTGCAATAGGTGCAGAGGCCGTCACATGATCATGACCATCACTTACAATACACAAGCTGCTGCTGAGCATGTGTACACCTCCACATCCACCAGAGAGTGTGTGGGAGGGACAGACAGAGGCAAAGTACATCAGAGAAGGGCTTGGAGACTAAAACCTAAGCATCGTCTGTCACACACCTACCAGTACAGGGGTTCAAACCTCTGACTGACTAGTCATTACTATTACAAGTGCATGCAGTTACTCCATGTGCCTCAAAGCTGACATGTTGGTGTGCTGCAAGAACATATATGTGTGTTGGTGAGCGACATCTGCAACAGATATATAGTAGACATACATTAGGTGTAGCACACATCCCTGTCCACATGAACGGATGTCATCGTCAACACAACCACAGTAGCTAATGGACACAGATTGACACTCTTTGCCAAGCCCACAAATACACTCCCAAACTACTTAGTTTGCCACACTGCAGTAATGCACAGGTACTAAATGCACCACAGGGGATATCCGGAGGTTCTATGCGCTAGGGCATGTGAACATCTCTGACATCAGTCGGTATGCCAGTGGGAGTTATACTGGGAGTGACTGTGGTTGGAAGCATCATACCCCACATGCAGACACAAGGTGCCAGTACTGACATGCATGTGTGTATTGCTTCATGGGTGTGTAGTGGTTGGCTGTGCAAGATGGCTGTACAAGGCTGGGTGAGAGATAATCCCTGGCATCATGCCACCGACAATGGTGTGCAGTGTGGTACAGGGGTGCAGTGTCTGCAATATCCCACACAGATGGGTATTGTATGAACTGTCCTGACATCCTGGTTATCATTGTGTATGGCCATAGCTTTGCAATGCATGCCATGTCTGTGTTTGATAGTCCTTGACATGGACATTGCCTGGGATGTGCATGTCCCACAATAATGTACAGTGACATGTACAGGTGTACCTGGTTTGGCTGGCACATGTTGTGTACACAGACTGTTATCCTCCAATATGCCAATACTGGCCTGGTGTGGCAGAACCTGCTTATAGTCAGCAGGTTGACCCTGAACCTGAATTGATAGCATGATACAGGTATTCCCTGGTGTCAGTGGCATTGGTCCATACAGGGCACATGTGTAAGGCATTGTATGGCCTCTGTGGATCACATTTGATGGCACCACATATGTTGCAGGCATCCAGTGGAGAACATAGTGAAGGCACATTGTCTGCAATTATGTGCCTATTGTACTGCTGTACAAGGTGCCATGCCCTCTGCAACCCACTGCAATCACACCATGCCTACTATCTGTCATCAATGTGCAGGGTACTAGCAACATAGCAGGATATTCTAGGCAAGTGTGTTTGTGTATGACACATGGGTTCGGGACGTATTCCGGGTAATAGTAGGGTTGCATACTTTGTTCACCAGACCTGTTGCCAGATGTAGGGGTATGGCTTGCCAACACAGTCCCTTGGCTGACTGACATCTGTATTACTCGTGAGGTGGACATTGTGACATATAAGATGGACACCATATAGGAAAACAACAAAATCTGCTCCCCAACATGTCCAGTGCTTAGACACTCACAGCCACCTCCACCCAAGCTCTGACAGTCAAACACACACACACACACCTGCCATGTCCTCAAATAGAACCTCTACCTAACTATGCATCACACTACAGCATTACGTAGTTACAGCATGTGCTACGGAGATTAATGGATTACAGCGGTCCCAGAGGTGTATGTCTAGGTGGGTGACATCAACAGGATTGCCAAAGGTGGTCATGTGAATTGTAAAGAGTGTGCATACTCTAAAAGGCATTGTTACTTTCTCAGGCAGACACACACACACACACACACACACACACACACACACACACACACACACACACACACACAGGTGGTCTCTCTTGGAATTGAGCCCCTACCTAACTAGTTTATCACACTACAGCAATACACAGTTACAGCACGCGCTGCAGAGAATACTGGGTTACAACAGTCCTAAAGGTGTATTCCTAGATGGGTGACATCAGCAGGATTGCCAAAGCTGGTCATGTGAATTTTAAAGAGTGTGCATACTCTAAAACGTATTGTTCTTCTTTCAGGCAGACAGACAGACAAACACACACACACACACACACACACACACACACACACACACACACACACACACACACACACACACACACACACAGTTGGTCTGTCTTGGAATAAAACCCCTATCTAACTAGTTTATCACATTACAGCAATAGGCAGTTACAGCACGAGCTATGGGGAATACTGGGTTACAGTAGTCCTAGAGGTGCATTCCTAGGTGGGTGACATCAGCAGGATTGCCAAAGGTGGTCATGTAGGTTGTAAAGAGTGTGCATACTCTAAAAGCATAGTTTCTTTCACAGGCAGGCAGGCAGGCAGACACACACACACACACACACACACACACACACACACACACACACACACACACACACACACACACACACACACACACACACACACACACACACACACACACACACACACACACACACACGCGCACACACACACACTTGACCTGTCTGGGATTAGAACACCTACCAAACTAGTTTAATACACTACAGCATTATGCAGTTACAGCACACATCATGGAGATTACTGGGTTACAGCAGTCTCAGAGGTGTAGTCGTAGGTGGGTGACATCAGCAGGATTGCCTAAGAAGGGCATTCCAAGTGTACTGTGGGATGTACATGTCTGTTACCTGCGTATACCCGCTGCTTACTGTCACAAAAACACATTTACACCTGCTTACAACTGCTTAAAAGTGTCTTATGCAGTCCTAATTGGCAGTATCAACAAGGCTTGCAGGTCTTGAACCCTGGACCATGCACACTGAGGTCACTGGACATACCACTAAGCCATCTGGGTTGTACACATGTGGCATGGAGTCTACAATGCACATCCTACTACATGTATTCCACAGTACTGAAAACAAATGGGACAGTCCCTCTGTGTGCATATGTACAATACCCTTGAATGTACTGTTCTCTGTGAAACATCAAAGACAAGTCTACATCTGTACAACTGCCATATCTACATATATATGTGCACCTACGGGATGTGTACACACACACATATATATGCATATACACAGACACAGCCATAGCTATATATATATATATATATATATATATATATATATATATATATATATATAAATATACACACACACACGTCTAAACACCCTTTGTGACACAGAAGGGTTCCAAAGGAACTGACGTGTACACAAAACAGAAGCATCTCTTGTGTTATAACATTTAAATTATAAGCAGTTCACCAGAGAAGCGATGGTTGTTGTGTATGTGGAGTTTGGGGTGGGGAATGATGGCTAATGTAATCTACCCCGGGGATTGTAGAGTTAGGGTGGGGAATTATAGGAATGGACCTACACCCCAGCGACCACTTCTGTGTCACTACTCGACGGTGGCACAAGAAAATAACATACCCAACTGTAGTTATGCTTGACTGTGTATTCTTTACCATTCCTAACTATGTAATACTTTGTAGACACTGGTCACCACAGATGGCTACCACGGTGTGCTAAAAGACATTACACATGCGTATGCCTGGCTACAGGGTAGTCACACACACAAATACGCACAATATGGCTACCACGGTGTGCTAAAAGACATTACACATGTGTATGCCTGGCTACAGGGTAGTCACACACACAAACACGCACACACTTGCCAGTATTGTGCATACACGTCTTGCCTATGTAAAGGTAACTAGTACAGTGGTATGCAGTTGGGGTATGTGCCACAGAACACAAAAAATTACACTTACTAATTCCATGTCTGGGCTGGGTGACATCACAGGACCAATTACTTGCAGTGGGGAGGTGGGAAGAGAGAGGTATAGCGGTTGATAAGGATAAAGACCAGTGCAAAAGGAGATATCTCTTTGGAATGCAGCAAAACCCGCTGCCATGACAGGATGCAGACACAAATACACACACACAACCACACTCAGCCATTTGCTGACACACACACTCAGGCATTTGTTGAGACACACACACACTCAGCCATTTGCTGACACACACAAACCCACAGTTGCCAGTGGTGGGATCAGAACTCCTGCCTATCTAAAGATCACTATTACAGTACTACGCAGTTACAAGACACTCAACAGAGATTACACATTCCAAGGCAGTCAGACTGCCCTTCTACAATTGAGGACAACAACAGGGAGACTGACAGTCATGAAGTACATAGCTGTAGACCTGTGTGTTTAAAGTAGGTGTCCATTACAAACTGTATGCACAAACAAGACACATCATCAACAGGTAGGCCTGAGCGGTATAGTTGTAGCACAACAGGAACCTGAACTGGAGTATGGCCATCTGCGGAATGGACAACTACTATCACTATACAGGGTTACAGTGGGCATGCTCATACACTTAGTAGCACAGGGCCATTTGGGATGCACTATGACTACAAATAAACAAGGTTATACTGGGCATGCTCATACACTTAGTAACAAAGGGCTTGTTGGATGCACTTATTCAAATTACACAAGGTGGCAATGGGTACGCTCATACACTTAGTAGCACAGGGCTGTTTGGGATGCACTCCGATTCTTACCACTGAAGGCCACAGTGTGCATGCTCAAATACTTACATGTACAGAACACATTGTAATGGACTCCTATTGTAAACACACAGGTTTACAGCTAGGTACATCTTACCTGTCAGTATATATGCACATTATACTGATTTACTACCTGATACCTGCATGTGGCCTGTAAATGATATATCTGTGTCTGTGATGTGTGATACACATGCATACATGTACATGAAGTACTGACATATATATGTTACGCATACACATTCATGCATGTGTGGACGTGACAGACAATAGGTTACCTGGGTCGCACAGGCGGATGCTACCTACAGCATGTGTCACACACCTTGCTGCCCTGAAAGGCATACATTGATAGCAGGTTGTGGACAGTGGCATTATACGTGGAACAGTGGCATGTGCAAGCATAATGTGTGAGCCACCTTGCGCAATGGTACTGAGGTGCAGGTGTCAAGATGACCTCTCCTGGCTGTGTTAGCAGTTGTCATTATTAGCAGGACTGCTACCCTAAGTATATCTCACATTGATCATATACACAAGTTCTGCAGTTGTCCATCACCTTACATGGGTCATTTGCTACCAAGCACATTAATGCCACGTGCAGTGATGTCATGGTACGGGTGGCAACTGCTAGACCAAGACAATGAGCCAATGTCCTGCTGTTATTATGAGGTTGTCCAGTGTCTGTAATTCCGGGCTGTCACGACCGAATGATGAGCCTTCACAGAGCACATGCATCCATGTTACATGTGTGTGTGGATAATAACTAGGTCGCATTTACCCATATAGCTGCATTCCAAGGAAAATGTCCTACACACAGAAGTAACACCCTGACACCTACATGACAATTGCATTGGATGCTTATGCTAACCCGTGCTAGATGTGTGGCTTTAGTAATCCATTTGCTCAATGAAGAACCTACAATGGGGAATACTGACATCTGTGCAGTGAAGAACACCTGGCTGAAGGCTCTGTAGTGCGCAATTGCACTACCGCCACATAACTCAGATCCAGACATGTGGGCCATAACAGTGGTATGGACCATTCCAGGTGGTGGTGTACACAAATTCATAAAGGCTACTCACATATAAAGACCACTACGCATCACAGATGAGTCAGGTACAGGTGACAGCGGCAAATGCTGCATTCTAGGTTGTATCCTCATATACATCCACCACCTTGTTCCCAGACTACCAACACACATCCATATGTGGTATGACATAGTATGGTAGACCACCAGATAACCCTCAATTAGTGGACTGTACCTAGGCCTACATCAACTGTGCAAAGTACCCATGTACAGACACAGCTGTATAATGTGTTATGCAATGCAATAATACCACTGTTTGTAACCAGCTCAGTTGTACACATCCCTTGGATGTTGTCAGCATTAACACAGTCGACTGTTGCTGTACACCAGTAAACAACACCCTCATGGTTGGATATGACCTAACCGTACCTGCTCTGGATATGTACATCCCACACTCAAACAACATAGATTACATTACCATAGCTTTCATTTACCTTTCTACATACAGGTGGCTACAGTCATTACACACATGCACATGGCAGATAGCATGCTAACAGTACATAAGGTTTGATATCTGTGTTGACAGAGGTAATATCCCCTCTCTACTGGTCACCCATGACACCTATCATATCATACAGTACCCCATGTGGCATGTATGTCTTTAGACATGTCCACCTAATGCAATACCTGCAAACATACCCAAATAACAGGACCATAGGACCTACACAAGGCCTGTATTGACAGACTCAGGGAAATCCAGCTCTGCTCTGTATGTTCCTGAGTAGTCACAGTTGATATATTCATGACATGTACAGCCATGTGTGGCCACAGCTCCTACATATACCCCATGTCAACAATTGCAAGCCATGCTTGCTGTGTGCTGTCTGGACATTAGCCTTAGTACCACAATAGCCAGTACATGTTGGGGTGAGATGTTTACAAGCCACAGACCTCACACATGCTTGAATGAGTATACTGCTTAGCTCTAACAGAGCACATTGCTGGCACTTCCAGTACACATGAAGTGTGTGTGGCAAATATGATGTGCTCACTGTTGACCATTACAGTGCCCTGGCTTCACCATGGCACTGTCAAGTAACAGTTTGTAGGAGCATGACATGGAATAATGCTCTGTGTGTCACGCTGATATGTGCTGTTGTAATATATGTACACTTGGCTACTCGGTGAAAGTGGTGGTGTCCTACCAGTACATGAAAACAATATCCATTATGGTATACTGCTCGGCTATGTTTCACACATGGTGTGGGGAAGGTGTGGAATGTATCCTCTTGACCTGCTAGTGCACGTACTGATGCAGACCGCATATGTGTACATGTATTGCTGTTTGTGTAGATTCCATGTGTGTTCATTGTCTGATGTCCGAAGGTGACTGTTGTCTTAGTACATCATGCTGTTGCAATACAGCCTCAACATTGCCAACTATATATGGTGATATGCTCTAAGTACAGTAAGCCGTACATGAGGTATGGACAGATGTTTGGACATGACTACTAAGAGGTGGGGCTTCTTTGCAGATGAATGATTACTGAGGACAGCTCACTGGTGTGTTACAACCAGTCCTACAACAACCTGTGTACCTGCTAAGGTTAGGTTTTGTTAATTGAAGTGGAAAACAGACAATGTAGAATGCTGTAAGGGTGACACTGAAGGCAAACCTCATGACACCTGTAACAGTAATACCTCCCCTGTGCATATATTGTGCATATATCAGCACAGTTGTCAAAGGAAAGAGTCAATAAGCATTGTACCAGATGCAATAGTGCTATACTTCTGTAGTACCTATCATGAGATAGGTAGGTGTTTGATTCACAATACTGGAACGTGTGGGTGTATGTCCATATATGTCATGTATGGTTGGGAATACATCCCACGTGTTATCACTCTCCTGAACACTGTTGTTGACACCAGTACAGAGTGAAGTATAGAAAGAAAGGCATAGGCAGGTGTTTAAACCTCACACATGTAAAGTGTCTATATGTGTGTGACATAGGTGTATATCTTTGTGAATGCCAGTGTGTGTGTGTGTGTGTGTGTGTGTGTGTGTGTGTGTGTGTGTGTGTGTGTGTGTGTGTGTATGGCTGTCCGGTTCCTGGAGTGAAGCTGTATTTTACCATAGTGAAATGTTAATGCCCCCTCCCCCCATCCACTCAAAGCAATCTAGCATCCCTGTTGATATCATCAATCGCAGATAAGCATGCTAACCGCCTGTTAACATGTACTCCCTGGGGTGTGACCTGTTGTTACATAGCCTACTGATGGATCCCCCTCTTCAAATACACTCACTGCACTGTAGTATCCCTGTCAATGTCCTCAATCTTAGGCCATTCCAACTACCTGTACATGTGTAATCTCTGTGGCTCATCTTGTAATTGCGTAGTACTATAATGATTATATACACATAGGCAGGGGTTCTCATCTGAACACTGGCGTGTGTGTGTGTGTGTGTGTGTGTGTGTGTGTGTGTGTGTGTGTGTGTGTGTGTGTGTGTGTGTGTGTGTATGTGTGTGTGCCAGAGTGTGTGTTACTGTGTCTGTGAATCCCTGAGTGTGTGGATGTGTCTGTGTTTGCATGCCGTCATGGCAGTTGGTATTCCTGCTTCCCAATGAGAAGCCACTATTTCCACTGGCCTTTACCCTTGTCATCCAGCATACCACTCTTTTACCCACTCCTCGCTCCAGGTAACTATACCTGTGATGTCATCCACTATGGATGTGACGGCTCTGAACACAGTAGCTTACTACACAGCTATCATGCTCTTGGATCATTAGAACAGTAAACATAATTGAAACATGGGAGAATATAACTGTGACGTGGAAGCTACAAATTGCATGTAGGTATTGTCATACTGACCTGTGGGTAGTCAACATGTACATATGGGACTCCTGCAAACACCAACATCCCCTGGCACATGCAACTACACCTGAAACTGGAGGGCAGAACGTCAAAAATCAACATGCTGTTAGTGTTGTTACACATGATACATACTGTCAAATGTACAAACTTCATTCTAAAACTACAATATATGGTATGTCTGCTGCCTGTCAACACTACTCAACAATATTAATCTACAATTGTCTACCTAGTATGTTCACCCTGTACATCAGACCATATGAACATGTCCCTACACCGATGGTGTGGATGACAGGAATGCGGCACAGGTATCATCATATGCACAGGGTGATAATGTTTGCCAGAGGCCTAGGCTGTGCCATTGGATGCCATCATGCATGTGTGTTAGGGCCTGTGATATCATTGGACGTGTGTGGATGTTATGTGTGTGTGTGTCTTGAGGTGTCCTACATTTGTTTCCAGTATGTGTGTATGCATGCACACAGGTCTGGCATGTAGCTGGCCTACACAGGGGTAATATTGACAGCTGCAGACTATACAAGGCAGGTTTCACAGTTCACAGTGTCTGGCCATGGCCACATGACCTGCGCCTGCCAGGGGTTGCACGGGCACTACCAGGCAGAGGTCCAGATTGGGTACCATCTGATGACACATGTCCACTGGAATCATGTCCCTGTTGGGACTATCTAGGACCACGTGCACATGGCCTGCTGTGTCTTGGTGTGGACTGCACAGAACCAGCTGCACTGCTGCTGCTACCACCACTATTGGAGCGGGCATGTGCAGTAACATGTTCACGTAGACCTTCAACAGGTGATGTAGCTGACCTACGTCCACGTGCCCGATGCCTCACTCCCACCAGATGTTCCAGCACAGATATTCCCCACTTGAGGATTTACATGCCACGGTCAAGGACTCCCTCCATGTCACCCAATCGTCTATCCAAAACATCTGCAAGATGATGATGAGCATTTGCAAGTGCCTGGATGTTATCAGTTAATGAACGGACAGCAGCCCTCTGAAGCCTCAGACCTTCTCTGTTGTGCCATTCAGCATGTGCCTGTGCCTCCATTACAGCCCAGCTGATGTAATTGGTCTCACAAGGCATGTTGGCCAGTGGTCCTCCTATGAGCAGCGCTGGGCACATGCCTGTGTGAGACATCACCAGTCTGTTGACTGGGATCATGGTGTGCAGACACACCTTCCATAGTCACCACACTTCCCTGTTCCATGCCACCACCCACCAACTGTCCTTCCTCTATGGCTGGTGGTGATGGGGTATGTGCAGGCAGGGAAACTGTGTGCGAGGATGAGGGGGAGACAGGTTGGATGGCAACCAATGGCAGAGATTCAGCTCCTGACAACCCTGCCTGTACCTCAATCATACTGTCATCATCACTGCTAGAGTCTGTGGGGACACTAACATCAGGTGGACCGCAGGAGGGCAACGCACCTACATCAACACCTGTGAGGGGAAGACAAGAACTGTACATTACAAGTTATACCAGACACACACAGACAGACACAGACTCACACAGACAGACAGACAGAAACACACACACACAGACACACAGACAGACAGACACAGACAGACACAGACTCACACACACAGACACACACGCTACATGCAGGTGATGTGGCAGATGGCATTCAGCTTAGACAATTATAGTTTCAGCTTAGGCAACTATAGTGGCAGTTATCATACATCCCTGAGTTGCACACAACAGCATGCATGTGTTATAGCAGACGGTATTCACCTTACATAATTATAGTGGGGGTTAGCATACATACTTGTATTGCACCATTTGTGTTAGTAGCCTATGCCCCATACCTACAACACAATGAATGCACTTTGCACCATTGCACTGCACTGCCATGGTGTGTGCAACATACACCACATGTTAACAGACCATCGCTGACATTTGTACATCTGCCACTGATGCTTTGTGTTGGCCACCACCCCTATGTGTGAGGGCATGAGCTGTAGGGCATGTCAACTGCATACTATGTTTGCCTGAGCCCTAGCTTGCATATGTCCCCCAAAGCAGTGCATGTCTGTTCAACATTATTCCGCCTACCCCTGAGCTGAGTGTAGACATTGTGCATGTGGCAGTACACACATGTTTGACATGGCTGTCCCTACTTTGCCATGGTGCCACAGACCAGCAAAGGTGTACAGTATGACATTGCCAATTACATGCAGTATGACATGTCTTCTGCTGACGTGTTGAATGGCATGCATACATGTGTAACACAATGGTGTCCTTTCCAATCTACAGTACAGTAATGGTGTCCCAATGCAGGGAAGTGTTATACTAAGATGGGCCTTCAGCTGAGGCAATGTTGTCTGTCCACCCTACAAATATACAGGGACATACTGCAAATTGAGATGATGTGCATAGCCAATGCAGGGCATCATGTGGCTTCACAACTGCTATACAGTGTGAGCTACTGACACAGTTCATAGTCATGACTATGTTCACATACAATACATATCTAATGTGGAACATGACCCACGTCACAGTGGTGTATACACAATAAACCCTAATGTGGAATGTGTGACACAGGTCACAGAAGGGTATACGGATGACACCCCTGCACATCTGCAACCATATTACTGATACCTGGCAACTATGCCCACACATGGCTAATGTACAAATACTCTATATCCCACATGCCATCTGTGTACCTCACACACATGAGGAGCAGGCATGACAGTGCTGTCTGACACCAGCAAGGTGAATGTACTGTATCTGTGGCTTGATGTGGATGTATGTGTATGTTGTGCAACACATGTATGTATTTGGATACTGTATAGGTGAATGCTTCCATGTTGTGACACACTCCAGATGTTCAAGACGTGTTATGTGGTGGTTTCATGTTATGCCGACACAAGCTGTGCACAGGCCTGCATGATGTTTAGTGTTTCACATCTGCAATATCACCATTACACAAAGGCCATAGTTGTATTGTGTCGAGCCAATGTACAACAGGGTGTACACACATGTACATAATTTCTACTGTGTGTGTTGCTTCATGTCTCTGGCCATCCTCCATGGCCATGTGTACACATGTTCAGTCCAATGGTTGTGATGGCCATCTTATTTCACATGTCAGTGTTATCCCATATGACATATACCCATAGATGTCATATGCCCCACTGAGGACAGGGTTATGCAGACAAAGGGTGTTATGTATGGGATGTGAGACATGTTTTGCAGGATACTTGAGCAGTGTTGCAGTCAGCTCACTACATGTCATGGACATGTCTGATAGCACATGACATTGTGTGACATTCATAGCAAGAGTATACTCCACAAGGGTGTATCCTGTTGTCTGGGCATACTCCAGCTCCAACACATTTAGTGTGTGTGCACACATATGCTCTCTGTACAGTACTGTTCTTATTCCCAAAATGTGTAATGCTGATATGTAGTACTTGTCCCTACAGTGGAACACACCTCCACCATTGTATTCACTGTTGTCCACACATCTGGCAATGATAGTTTGTAAGGTTTAGTGTAGGTGTTTCATATAGTCTTCAATTATTCCACATGGGTAACCACTGTGATGCATTGCAGGTCTGAGCAGTGTATATTAACAGGACCACCATACATTATGTGTACGTGTGTTATGGCAGATAGCATGCAATTAATATGTTCCATGCATTATCAAGCCTGGTAAATAATAACAATCTCACCTGACACAGGCTGCTGTCACTGCCAAATGCCAAAGGTACCAAGACAGGAGTGTCACAGCAGTGAGATCATTATCCACACCTGTGTGATAGCTACAGGGTGCAATGTCCATGTTAGCACATATGCCAGTACAATACACTATACTATGGAGTATACTCATCTGTGCATACATAGAGTAGCAGACTATAGTATGTGGCATGTGTGCATACATGCCTTGCATATGATGTTACATTACATATTGTACAGTAACACATGTAACTATGTAATATATAGTTGTGTTTTATGTGCAGTAGTGACTTACCAGGCAACTCCAGGCTTGGTGGTTGAGAGACACCCACCTCCACAATACCAGCTAAAGCTTGTGGATGGAGGTCTGCAGATGTCCCCAGGTTGGCTAGTAGCTCCTCGGTACATGTGAGCGGGGGCTGGGTGAGTGGCCCCCTCACCTGTTGCACCTTGTTCCCTGGCGATTACATTAGCACGCTGTTTCACCCATCTTATCAGGTCAGTGCAGTGTCAGCGCACCTACTGATAGGTGTGATTGTGACCGCCAACATCATTTATCCTCCTGCAGAGTTACTCCCATAGGGCATCCAGCTGCTGTGCATCCTGTGGCACATGGCTGAAGGGCGTTGTGTAGTTGTTGAGGAGGTATAGGATGAGGAACTCATCCTCCAAGCAGCTGTACAGCGGCAGTCTGCTACATGGCATACCTGGAAGACATAACAAATGAGATAGGTCACAGTAACTCACAGAGAAATACAGCAGTACAGTTGAACATACATGTGTATCACATTTATTAAGATTACAAATACGTCTTTGTAAATCTATATGACACTAACACCACTGACATGTATAAGTCACACACATTTGACACCTACTGGTGATGTGATGCTATCGCCATATATGTGTGTGTCATGTGATGACATTGCTCATACACCATGTGGATGTTGTCTTGCCATGGGCATGTATGTTTGCCTGTAGTGGTATCTTTACCTATCAGCACATGCCTGGATGTGTTCACATTAATGCAATCAACCTTAATGCTGTGTATATGCTACATATATAGTCATACATAGCCATCAGGGACATGACCTGTGACCCTGCAGACTTGCAAGCATGTATGTGTTTTGCCATATGCATCTACATGGCACTGTACAGCTTTGTAGTATCCTGCCATGTATTGCCTGTGTTGCACATGTGTAACACATGGGACAATAACTAGGATGATGGTATTTGCAGGGTTGAATATCAACTATAGCATGTATGGTCATAGTGATCTAGTAGGCTATATGCCCTGGGCCATTTATAAGCCTAGGCAGACAAGTTACCTAGCTGTAGGCAACAGACAGGTAAGTTTCAGTGGCCAGTTCAAGCAGTGCCACAGAACTGATACACATGGTTACTGATACATTTGGCATGTGGTCATCACACCATGTCACAGAGAGGTGCGATGTGCAGCTTTACTCTACAGGGATGCATAGTATGGCAAGAGTATGTTAAGTGTATGGGACAGGGATCTGTCAGTCATGTTGTGATCCTTGTACTAGAAAGGTGGATGTCCATGATGTATGTGTTTATTTAGGATCAGGATGTGTTAAGTGTAGCATGTCCAACACCTCTGGGTTGGACATGGCTTTATTTAGGGTAGGCTGCATGCTACATAGTGCAGCTAGGGATTGTGAAGGGCGGTGTAGGCCATCTACACATGGGCAATAACCCTTAAAGGAATTATGTGATCTATTATGGGTCACATGGGTGTTGAGTATGGCTGAGCAGTTATCTCTATATTCCTGGATGGCACCCTGTCATAATTAGGGGTGCTACATATGACTAACTGTCTTTTGTGGTGATGTAACTATCAAAGGGAAGTACTGCCCAGCTGCATCCCATACACACAGTTGCCATTATGTTGACCATTGCCTAGGTGGTAGTTAATGGGTGCAGGGTTTGTAACATAGGGAATAACAATGCAATACTTAGCTGTCAGATTGTGGCCATACATCACACACCACACATCTGACACACTAAGGCCCTTCTGTATGTTGAACGCAGCACACAATGAGTCAACTATTGCTCCTAGTTCATAGTCATTTACAAACATCAATAGGCTGATGCCTTCTGTGTCAGTCTATGTGGTACAGATAGCAATGAGGGGGAATACCAGGCATGACCCCTGTATTACTGTGACTGGCACTGGTTTGATGTGCATGTATTCATCAGACACCTTCTGTAGTGTGGGTTCTGCCAGCAGTCCAGTTGCCAACCATTCCTGTGACATAGGAATATACACCTTGTTTACTGAGTGTAGTTGGAACACAGTATGGGTGATGGTGTCCTACGACCTGGCAAGGTCATGATATGCAGGGTGAATCAACCCTACTGTCATCTACATCTGTACCGAGCACATCAATTATGTTGACCATGGTTCATGGCCATACAGACCAGACTCAGCAGGGTAGTTGTGCACTATGTTCCATTATCAATGGTGTCTCCCCCTTTGTGGGGTGTGATAACTGTTGCTGTGCACCATTTAGTGTGTATACAGCCTGACATGGAGCTATGATTGAACATGATATGTATGTGGATAGCTGAATGTTCTTACATTTGTGTAGGATACACCCTGGGATGTTGACAGATCCCATGAAAGCTGTATGTATAGCTTTATAGAGTGCAGCTTGTACCTGCATAGTCATTAGTACAGGGGCCCTGTAGTGTACATGGATATATTACTAAGTGTACCTGTTGGGGGTGGGGGGAAGTGAGAGTTGGTTTAGGTTCTCCAAGACCCTATCTGGATGAATGGGTGCTATTTCTGAAGGTGCAGTACCTCCCATGCCATAGTGCTGTGCAGCACGGCAGGTCTTGTCATTGCCATTATGATTAATGATACAACTTTAGAATGCTCTGTGCTTGGCCTCATAACATGTGGCTTATTAGTTTCACAGTAGCTTTGCATGGTTTTATATGGTGTATCTGCATCTTACTGAGGCTGACCAGGGATCACTACTCTCATGTGTTTTCACTCTTGCAACAGTTACTACCTTCTGTGGTACAGTTTAAAGCATGGTACCACCAGTTTGCTTACTTGTTTGTGTTGGGTTGACTCCTGATTCTGTTTCAATGGCACAATCACTGCACATATGTGACTGCTTAAGGTTCATTTGTGTAGGATTCAGCATTTGCATACGCATTGTCCATCTGCATGGGTGCCATGGCATTCACCACTCTGCTCTTAGGAAACATAACATTGGCATTGGAGACTAACTATATGTAGCATACTGTTAGCCCTGTTTGTGTGACTACTGTGATCCAGGTCAGGGGGCAGATGGAATCCAACATGCACTGAGCGCAGGTGTTGGTGCATGAGGAGTCTTCCCAGTTCATAATGGAATAGTTGAGAGTAGCCATTACTATGGTTCTGTCTCAGACCTAATCTTCCCCATTACAGCACATTATGACAGTTGGGAAGCCCGCGGCCTGGTGGGTTATCTGTCTCAATGTGCATTTTGAATTTCACTTTGGCACAAAGGTAGTTGCTCAGCATAATTCATCTGATGTTATGCAAGTGCAATTAGCATGGGGGGTGTACATATCCTTCAGGAATATGGACACGCCTGTGGCCCGTGTGTTTTAATAAAGGATAATGGGCAAGAGTTGAGATATGTGTTATAACATGGTCATGCAGGTTTGCTCTCCAGAGCATTGAAACATGTCTCAGCCACTGCACAGATATGTTCTCCATGTTAGGGATTGACATATGTGTGTCCGTATAGTGTTTCTGACATGTATCATTGCGTAGCGAGACCCACAGTTTATTGCTTGGCTGTCCCTGTAACAGCAGTGGACCCTCACTTGAACCATGCATGATGAAGCCAATATAGGGGAAGCATGAGCCCTAGGCAGTATCCAGATTCCCAGGGGTGACAGGTGCAGGCCCTGTCTGGCAAAGCATCATGGTCTGTCAACCATGTTATCCCAGGACAACAGATACTGGATACCCTGTGACATGTACCACTACACTAGACAATTGTGGAATACAATCCTTTTGTCTCTGTACTGCAGTATCATTCTGGCCAATGGCAGAATGCCACCCAGGCCTTGGGACATACCTGCATGGGCTACAAGACCTGACAGTTCCTACATGTGTTTCAATGCAGTCCAGGCTACTACATCACAGGTCCTGTACAACAACATGGAATATGCCAGAGCTATGTGTATGGTTCAAAAAGTGGTCTGAGTCTATGAGTATGTGGCTAATCATGGTAGACAGGCAGCTGACAGTATGTATGCCCTCGTATAGGTCAGTGTGTAACATAGTGCTAGAGTTTGCATTCACAAATGAGTACTGTTGGACATATTTACAGTCATGTGTTCAGAGGTGTGGCACAATTATGCAAACTATGCCATGCAGTTTGTGTATTTTGGTGTCTGTCTCTTCCTGCTTGGGGGGGGGGTCACTTGTTTGGCTAGATACTTAGACTCATCTGTGAATGTGTGTGATTTCTGGTAGTGTGTGTGGCTGTCCTTACTGTGTTCTGGTAAGGTTACGTGTTGTGTTGATGAGCTGCATGTGTTAACCTATACCTCATGACTGTCCAGTCAAGTCATGGCTGTAGACTGGGCTTCCTTCCAGCTTACTCCTGTAGCTGCATCCCAAACAATGTGCGGGGCATGGTGTTAGGTGGGTCTGGCAGTGTACATGGCATAGAGATTACATTCCCCCAGGATGGCCGCATACACAGAGCTGACATTAGGAAACACCAGTAGCTGACTAGTGGGCTGACATGCCTATATGAGCATTCAGTACTACAAGTACCAAGTACTGTATTTAGTTTACGTATTGCCTATGAAGATGATTTAGACAGTGATGCTCACATGTAAATATTTGTGTTATGGACGTGACAACACTGGCTATTATGGAAATATTGTAGCTACCTTTAGCAGCAATCTTCCTCTGAGGAGCACATCACATCTTGTTAGTTGATTACAGATGATGCAAGTGTCTACAGGTCTGTTTCCTTCTCTGGGTATATACTCACATATCCACCAGGACCATGAGCTCTATTGGGCACATACACCCACTCTCCAAACAGAGTTATGTATCAATAGGCTCTGATGCCACTATCAACAGTTAATGTTCATATGTTTGTGAAACTAGGTGTTGCAATGTGACATGACAGGGTGTATTATGAATGAGTAAGGTTCTTGCTTTATGTCCTTTTTATATTGTCCCCATACTCCATGTATGCCCCTCCAGTTCACTTATTGGACATCCGACTCAGGCCCTCCTTGATGCATGATTGCATTACCCATCATTCCTCCCCCACCCCAATTTTCATATACACAACAACCACCCCTTCTATGGTGAATTAGGTTAATATTAATTGTTATAATACCAGAGCTGCATGTGTTTTGTGTACACTACAATTCCTTTGGAGTGCTTCTGTGTCACAAAGTGTGTTCATAGATGTTTATATATATGGCTATTGATGCAACTGTATAATATATGTCTATATATATATATATATATATATATATATATATATATATATATATATATATATATATATATATATATGTGTGTGTGTGTGTGTGTGTGTGTGCAGACATCACTGACATATATATATATATTTCATATTAGTTTGTAACAGTAATACATCTGCAGACTGGAATGTGTTGGTTCACAAACTACAGTACATTACAATGTACTGTACATATGTACACAAAGTCACTGTCCCATTTGTGATCATTACAGTGAAATGCATATGGTATAAGGTGTAGTCTCAAAACCATGAAACATGTGTACACCTCGGATGGCTTAGTGGTAAGTCCCATGACTATAGTGTTCATGGTCCAGGGTTTGACACCTGCGATGCTTTACAAATGTTTTTTACTCCAGAATAAGGCTTATTTAAGGAGTTGTAAGCATGTTTAAAAGTGTTTTTGTGACATTATAGCAGCGGTTAAACACAGTTAAACAAACTTTGTAACGTATAACCTGTGCGCGCAAACACAGCTACATCCGCTAACTACTCTGGATATATACATGTCAGTGACATAACATCTCACTATGTGCTGACATAATATTACATTCTCTGTTGACAGTACTCTCCTGCACACATGGGTTTATATGGGTGAGTCAAATGTTTATTATACAGATGATTACTACCTATATATGCAAGCTGTGGTTAAGGTATACTTTTACACATGATAAACATCCCTGACTTTATCGGGATTGTAACCTCGAATGCACAGATACTATGCAGATGCTGTAACCATTACACTGTTGACATTAACGTTGCTTCCGCCTATTTCCTATTTAGGTGATTTCTATGTGTAAGCTAGGCTAAGTAAAGGGTAGGAGCCCCCAAACTCACTGAGCTTCACATACTCTTGAAATATCAACATATAACAAATGCACTGTGAGACAATACATTACATTCCTAACTACATTAGGCATAGCCCCTCACTGACACACTTCAAGGAAAACCTTGTTGTGTGAATGGGTAACAGACTATACACCCTTGGGATCATGTTTCCCAGAACCATACAGCCAGGGGGTAGGGGAGCCTGTCCAGTTTGATAGCTGCAAGATCTGTTGGGGGAATTGAATGGTGTTGAATTGCCACATTAACATACCCTCTTTAGATCACTAAGTGTCTCTATCACCCTCCACAACACCAGTCTTCAACAGCTTCCAGCAACTCTGCCTGGAATTGCTTCATTGACTATTCTTGACAGAGGCTCAGTTACTTCATCAATGGTGTGGGGAAGGCCAACACACTGCTGCTATGCTTCTAATTGCCCTTGGGCAGATAGGTAGCAGGCTATCTGTGAACCTCTAATGTGCAGGCCATCACAGCCATAATATGTGAATAAACAGACCTTCAGATCACAATATACAGCGTGAACTCACCATGTAGTCTGGAAACAGTTGAGTACAGCAAGAACATACAGAACACTGATACTTACTCAATCCAAAAGCCTATCTTGGAAGTAGTAGACGTGTATAAGTTTAAGGCTTTCTATTGCTTACCAGTAGGTTACCTACAGGGGAGATGAAAAACAAGCACAGATGTGCAACATGTATGCAATGATACCATACCGGCCTATGTGTCAGCCTTACGCTTTGGAATACTGGCCAAGGCTATTGGCACCCCATGGTGCCTTATTTAGGAGAGTCTGGAAGGTGAATACCAGTTCCATAAACAGCACAACAGCAGATTCAATGAGGATTATGCTACTTAACACCAGGGGTTGTGATCACAACATGCATGCACTCACAGCACTCCTCAGGATGGACAACATCAACATCTGTGCATTAACTGAAATCTGTCTTAAGGCTCCTGAGAGCACACCAGCACTACCAGACTACAACCCATATCACACATTTCAGTCACAGAACATGGAGGGGCTGTATCTATATTCATCAGGGATACCTACACCTCCAGGTTAGTGGGGCAGCATGATACCTCTGTGATCATCCATGTGCAGCTAACATCCTCCACAACTGCAATGTGGAATGTGGCCTGCTACGGATCACCTTCCATGACCCAGGACCTCCACTCCACCTACCTGGAGACAGTGGAGAACACGACAGTCCTAACGCACACCCTGGCATTGGTTGATGCCAACTACCATACCATTAACTGGGAAACGTACACCGGTACTCACTTCCAGGCCCAGCGCTTCCTGGAATGTATCACCTCATATGCCCTGTATCAGGTGGTAACCTCCCTAACATGGGGTGGAAACTACTAGATGTGGTCATCACCAACATGGGCAACAGGTGCACCACAGCAGAGGTTAACCAGTCACTGGTTAGATCTGACCATGAACTATTCACTGTTTCCACACCCTAGCATCTCCTCCACCCACGGATACCACAGTGTATACCTTTCCTACAGCTAAACTTACACTACTAGTGACAGGGGTGGGGGGTTTCACAGTCCCCATGATAAGGGGAAACACTGCTCAAGATACAGACAGATTTACAAATGCAGTCTATAAGCACCTACATGGATGTATGGATCGTGCCATCACTGGTAAACCAAGACTCACTCCTCCTAGACAAGGACATCAGTCTGGTGGACCTCTGCAATAAACAGGCTATACTACAGAAGTAGGACAGTGTTCCAGACACACAGCAAATCCCATGAAGGGCAGACATCCGTGACAACTATTAGTATGATACGTAGGTCCCTCATGACATCATCCAAGGCTAACAGCAGGAGAATACACAAGGATTCGAAAGATAACCACAAAGACTTCTTTGGCTATGTCAAGTACCTACATGGTGACACACAGATTTGCACTGTGAGGGTGAAATATAGCACAAAATATGCTGACCCTAATGATATTACCTACATCTTTGCAGATACATTCAGTGCATACTTCACCCCCTAAACAGCCCACAACACTACCCGAAAGGTACAGTATCCCAACCATCAGAGACACACAGGTGGAAATGGCCCTCTCTAACAGCAGAACACAGCATCAATAGAGGCAAATGTTGACCCAGACTGCATCTTGCAAACTGTACAAGACAACCTGCCCCCCACCTAATTAAGCATTCCTACCTCAGCCTCTCCACAGTCTACATGCCCATACAATGGTGCGTGGCAATGGTTATTCCACTCCATCAAGGTGAAATCACAACTGACCATGGTAACTACCACCCCTTAAGCCTGACTAGCCTGGTCTGCAATGGTATGGTTCACATCCTCATGGCACTCATGAACAATGACATTGGTAACCTTCGAACACGTGACCCATCCCAGGTCAGCTTGGTTGAGTGCAGTTCATGCCTACTGAACCTGTTTGAAATCTTACATACAGTCACCAAGACATTAGATAACTGGGGAGGTGGTTCGCACATACTACCTGGACCTTACCAAGGCTTTTAACACCATGCCTCACTCAGGTATTATTGATAAACACACCAGCCTGTACATTCACCCATACATCACAGGTTGGGTTGCCAACTGGCTTACACACAGAACCCACATGGTATGACTAGCGGTCTCCTGGTCCAACTCTTGAACAGTCACAACTGGTGTCCCACAGGACTCAGTCCTGGGAGCCCTACTATTTGGCATATATGTCTCAGATGTACAGGAAAACACGGGTGGACTACGACAGACAATGTTTGGCAATGACTGCAAACTAGGAGCCATGACTGACAGTCCAGCTGACACAGACATCCCTCAAGGGCCCTCACAGAGAACATCACAGGGTGCCAACGACACGGCCTCCAGCCAAGTGCCACTAACTGCATGGTCATTCCATTGTGAAATTGGCACCCACATATTAACACATGAGTGGCAGCCACTTTAATACAGACGAAGTAATGGGGTACCTGGGGACTAAGGTAGATAATGCTCTCCCCTTTGACAATCATATCTCCACAGTAGTTAGGACATCCTTCTATGTAGGCCATCTGATTACTAAAGGATTCCCATCTAGACATACTGGGGTTATACTGCCCCTTTACTCATCACTCATCAATCCCATCATAGGGTATACTAACTCATGTGGGATGTACCTCAGTGGACACGTCCAACAGCTGGGGGGCCACAAATGTACCTCACCAAGGGGAATACTGGCCTCCAACATATGGCCTATGCAGCCGGACTGAATAAACACCTGCTTTACTCAGTGGCATCTTGTTTACTCAGAGATGATCTCTGCTGGCCAATACAGCCATGTTGAACTCAGGCTTGATGGATATGCTCACCCTATGGGAATCCATGTCACAGTGAACCACACGCTGTAGTGAGCTGACCTTGCCACAACAATAACCGGAAGATGTTGGAGGGACAGCTTCCTGTCACAGACACTCCCCATATTTTGGAACAACATCCCTAACTACATTATACAGAGCCCCTCACTAACACTCTGCAAGGGAAACCTTGAAGGGTGGATGGGGAACAGTAGATGCACCCCAGGGATCCTGCCATTGGCTCTGCTCCACAGAGGGATGGTTAATGAATCAATGGGGTGGCAAAAGCTGACACATTTTGGCTGGCCTTAGGAATGGCCTCTGGCAGTTGGCCAAGTACCTACCTATGAATCTATACATACAGTATCTGCATATGCTGATAGCTTAATTTACTGTTCAGGTGATGACTTACCTTGTGCAAATGGCTGTTGTGTGTGCAATAGTTGAGGGCTGCCTATGTTGGATGCACACAGTAGACTGCCTATACATAACAATTTACAGGTAGTGCCATCCATTTTTACTGTGTGTGCAGGTGGAGAAAGGTGTCAGTCCCTAGGTGCCTACACTGTCAGTGTGTGTGCTATACATTCCCTCTTTGCCAAGGCATGGGCATACTGGGCATGCCTCCATCTGCCTACTGGGGCTGGCCCAGCATGTTTGTGGTCTGAGTACCTCTGTGCCTGTGGGGTCCTTGGCAATGGTGGTGGGCTGTGAGGGCCTTCACCATTCTGTCCCTGCTGCAGCTGTTTCCACAGGACCATATTGTGTAGCATGGCACACACTATGAAGATGTGGGCACATGTGCCTGGAGAGTACTGCAAGGCTCCACCAGATATGTCCAAAAAACGGAACCGTGATTTCAGCATCCTAAACACACACTCTATGATGATTCTGGTTTGTGCGTGTGCCTCATTATGGCATTCCTGCATGGGTGTGTGTGTGCATTTCTGATGGGAGTCATCATCCAAGGTTCCAGTGCATAGCCAGCATCCCCCACCAAGTGGCCATTTGGGATGTCCCCCCTGGCAAATAACCGATACAGCTGTGAGGCATGCCAGATGTGGGAGTTGTGATAGCTTCCAGGGCTGCCAGCACACACATACATGATAATGCCCTGGACATTGCACATGACCTGGCAGTTGATGGAAGGGTATCCCTTGCAGTTTATGTAGCATCTACCCTGCTAACTGGGTGGTGACTTGATGTGTATGTGCGTGCAGTCTATTGCACCCAGTACCTCCAGGTATTCTGCCACACATTGGAAGAGACGCATATTGCTGGCCAACTCCTCCTGCATTCAGGGGAAGTATATGTGCTCACTGGCATGTGGTAACATGGCATCCAGGAACTGGTGTAGTACCCTGGATGCTGATGCCTGTGAGATCCCCATGATATCCCCAGTTGGTCTTTGGAAGGTACCTGTAGCTAGTATTCTCAGGCTTACACATACCTTCGTATCCACTGGGATGGGTTCCCCTCTATTGTTTCTAGCTCTGAGGCATGGCCGGCACAGCTCCATAATTTGCTGTAGGGTGTCCCTGTCCACCCTGTAATGCTCTACTATCTCCAGATCATGTAGCCCCTGGTAGGTTACCCTGGGTCTGAACACTCTCCTCCTCCTCTTGTGCCTGCAGTGGTCATGTGCATCATCCTCCACACCATCTTCAGTCTCCAACACATGCTGGTGGATCAAAGCTATGGCAGCTCCTAACATGTACATAATAAAAGTTCACCATCTGTATACACCACTGGTGCAGAGTGTATGGGAATACACAAATGTGTGTGAGGTGCTTTCACACTTTATAGTATTGTGCTATGGATGCTGCTGATGTAAGTGGGTGCGTATGAGCTATTCCAGCTGCTGCGTGTCTTAATTATGGGTTTTGCAATGAGTACTGCAAGTGTGGGGCCTTTACTGTGGAGATCTACTTGCCTGCCTTGATTAATCTGTTGCCCTTTAATTCACTTTTAGACCTGGATCCCCTCCCATTATCAGGCATGCATCCACCTGCCGTCTTTCTTGTTTTGTACTTTCCCTATCCAGTCATGGCAAAATGTGCCTTGTAGCTGATATACTGCATATCGCCTTTGTTCTGCTTTGACACTTTGCTGTTTTCTTTGCAGTACAGTCCCTCCCCTTCCCTGTTCTACAGGTGGCTGCTTACAGCCTTGTTAGCTGTTGTCAATGGCCCACTGTAGGCTCCTAGGTGTTAATTAGTCATTTGTACTCCAATTTCACTGCTGCAGCATTTCCTTATTTCTTTCCTTTATCCTTCCTGTTTCAGCTGCAGTGCATGCCGCACATACCTATTTATCGGGTTTACATGCATTTTCATCTCCGTTCACATGCATACTTGGTTACCTTGTGTACTGTCAGCTAAGCATAGCTATGGACAATTCGACACACCCCTATCCTGTAGCTTTGCCTTGCTAGGGGCAGACTGGTTTAGCAATGCTCCAATGTGCGTACAGCAATGGCGACACACCCCTCTCTTGATGTCATCTTTATCTCAAGGGCTCACCTCAGTGTTATAATGCTACGCTGTGAGGTGCATCCTTACATCAGCGGAGAATCTGCGATTCACTATTACTCCTCTCATTTGCATGGCATTGCCTACTAATTCCTAGCTACTGCTCATAACACTGTCACTACCCCTTAGCAACCCTTGTGCCATGAGTATGGTGTAGCATGCCTGCCATTGACTATTATGGGGAAATCGTGATATGTGTTTCATTGCAGTTTTATTCTATATTTTTATATATTCCTTCAATCCCCTTTGCGGACCGCTGCCCTGCTCTTCCACGTCGCGATAGTGTGACTATATCTATATATATATATATATATATATATATATATATATATATATATATATATATTAAATGTTAATTTTATATTTTGCACATTTTTTTATGCCAATGGCTATATATTTAGCCATTGGCATATATTAACAATATAATACATGTTTTTAGTCGGCTGTCATGGCTCCGATTTTATGTTTGCAAAAATGTAAACCGTTTTCTACAGTTCACATTTCTGCATGCTTACACTATACCTGCACCACTTCCTGAATTGCTACATACCTTCATTTGCATGCTACACTGCTGCACATGGGGTAATTAGCATACAAGGCTCAGGAGTTGTGTGGTCTTAACGTACGCAGGTAGTGCACATGGGAACAGCTCCTACCTGAATCGCTCGGCAGCCATCTTTGGTGTTAGACCACCAATGCTACGCCTGCACCTGGTCAAGCTTCATGAATAATAATTTACTTCAGATTTAACACTTTTCTAGCAACATGATATTCTTCCTCATTTCCTGTACAATCTGTAGTCATACCTGATATAATCAGTTATTTTCCTGCATTACCTATACATACATACCTGTCTAGTACTTATGTCTATATATTGCAGAGGTGTTAATCCATTTCTGGTCATTTCTTACATGTGCCCTTTTAGCATACCTTACAAAACACTGATAAATGTTTGTATATAATGCTTGCTCATATAAAAAACTGTCAAAAGTGAATGCGGCTTTCCTGATGACTATGATAATATGATTGCTGAACGCTATCAATGTCATTCTTTTCACACTAACTCAATGACTATGATTTAAGGAAATATATTTAAGTGAACCTTCTTATGCATTCTTTGCATGGCTGCATTATTAGTATGCATTAAAATGTTTTCTTTTTTTTCAACACACAACTTACACTTTATGACAAGCTAAACAATTAGATGACTTTTTTGGAATTGTTTGTCTGACCTTCTTAATCCATTTTATATTTACCCTACAGCTCTCATCAGTCTTAGCTTAAAATTTTATGCAACAGTGTTAGCTACACAAACTCAGTCTATTGCACCCTGTATAGTTGCCCAGTATCAGTCTGATTTATTGAAATCCAAACAGTTATTAGATCAAACTGTAATCTTTAATCTTCTCCTCAAACAGTCCTAAAATGCAAAGTTTTTACTGTTGCTATTGATGCCACTAAGGCATTCAACAAGGTTGATAGCATGTTTCTGTTTGCGGATTCATGTCGATCAGTCAAATGCAGTTAGAGCAAAAATCAGTTTGGCAAAAAACAAATTTGCCAAAACAATGTTTGTTGAACCTTGGAGATAACCTTTTTACAGCATCTTCCACATGGGTGGATACTTTCACACCACCTGAACTTATATATACCTGCATCAATATTGCACAACAGTGGAGAAAAGGAAAAAGTCTACGGTCAATGAATGTTGGTTCAGCTTAACCTTTTTGCTGAACTGATTTTTACTCTAAATGCAATCGATTGCTTGACTGGCTCCCCTGTTCTCTAGATTGAAGTCAGTATGATTTTCCAGGCTTGGGAGGTTGGCATAATGGTTAAAGTGTTCACCTTAAAGACACAAGGTGCAGGGTTTGATTCTCACATGGGGTAATTGGCTAGGCTTAAAGTGGCCCACAAGGGTAATTAGCCTAGTAATAACCTATGAGCCATCAAAGTGCTATATTCAAGCCATTCTACTTCTTTTTATAAATAGCGCCTACTGCACTCCTAACTTTATTATTAAGAATTTAACTCACCAGGACTGTCCTTTGCCACTGGATCCTGAGTCCTTATTTCTTTGTCTTTAAAAATAATTTGATATTCAATGTCTTGTTATAAGTTTTGCTTCTGTTCTTCTCACAGCTTTTGCAGATGATGTAAATCTTTATTTTAATCTCTCCACAATGACCTTTCAAGAATTTTAATGCCTTTTTAATTTCTCCCACCTTTGTATTATTAGTGTGACTTAAGAAAATCTACTCTGTTTTATTTTATTATTCTTCTGTTTCTTGCTCTTACTCTCTCAGATGGTCTCATCTCCTTATTTGATGTAAAATATCTTAAGATAGTTAAAACAATGTGCATTACAGTCACAATAAGAATAAAATAGTACACCAATATAGACTCTGAAATGAAATACTATGAACATTTCCTTTTTGTCAAAAGTTTATATATTGATAAGGTGAACATGCCCATGTCTGTTTTCGTATATATCAGCCAATGCATATCTGTCTTTAAATCTGATTGGCATCCCAAATCCATCAGACTTTCTCATTAAAGAATATCTGTCCCCGGATAACTTGGTGATTTTATATTCCTTAAATGCACATTATATTTTCTTCTTTTTAGAGTGGAAAATGTCCCCTACTATTACAAAAACAATTGTGAATGGTCCTCCCTTTGGGTATAAATATGGTATAAATGACTGCCTCATTTTTAATGTAATCCAAATGTATGCATTAAATATAGTTTTATACTAGTTAACCTGACAATTTGTAATACATTTTGCAAACTGTGAAATTATGTAACTACGTTATTGGTTTTAAACCAATAAAAAAGATTACTAACAAAAAGTTAGGACATGATTCAATGTTTCAAAGTTTGTAATAGGCTAGAAGACCTCAAGAGAGTTTAGCAAATTATCAATACATTACCTTCACACTACTGACCCAAATTCTTCTTAAAAACTTTTAAGGTTATAGATAGTCTCACCTTTCTAGGTAAACAATTTCACCTCTGACCTACCCTGTATTGAAAAAAATCCCTATTTAGCTTAGTTTCCTATGCTCTAGATTAACCAAACAACATTTATTCCTTGTTTAGTAAATGATAATCCCAGCATATGTTTCAGATCTTGACTTGTAAAACATTTATATGCCCAGCATATCCCAGTATATGTTTCAGATCTTGATTTGTAAAACATTTATATGCCCAACATATCCCAGTATATGTTTCAGATCTTGACTTGTAAAACATTTATGTGCCCAGCATATCCCAGTATATGTTTCAGATCTTGACTTGTAAAACATTTATGTGCCCAGCATATCCCAGTATATGTTTCAGATCTTGACTTGTAAAACATTTATATGCCCAGCATATCCCAGAATATGTTTCAGATCTTGACTTGTAAAACATTTATATGCCCAGCATATCCCAGTATATGTTTCAGATCTTGACTTGTAAAACATTTATGTGCCCAGCATATCCCAGTATATGTTTCAGATCTTGACTTGTAAAACATTTATATGCTCAGCATATCCCAGTATATGTTTCAGATCTTGACTTGTAAAACATTTATATGCCCAGCATATCCCAGTATATGTTTCAGATCTTGACTTGTAAAACATTTATGTGCCCAGCATATCCCAGTATATGTTTCAGATCTTGACTTGTAAAACATTTATATGCTCAGCATATCCCAGTATATGTTTCAGATCTTGACTTGTAAAACATTTGTATGCCCATATTAAATCTCCTCCTGTAATTCCGTAACAAACTAAGAATAGCTCTAATGGCCATAATCTCATTTCATACCTCATATTCTTCCTCCCACTTGCATTATTAGTATTCAATTTATATATCCTTTAAAACATATTAATTTCAGTTTCTGAGTAAATACAAATTTGCAGTTCATTATACTGACATCTCATTATCTCCACAGTACTGCTGTATAAGAATATTGACTATTTGTTTTACTGACAGTTCACAATGTTGACAGGTCATATTGATTAGTGTTCGGGCCGGGGTGGGAGTTTGTTTGTAGAGTTGGAGTAAGAATTAGGTAAGGGGATAGCTTTAGTGTTGTGTCAATGTGTTGGTACGTGTGTGTGTGTGTGTGTGTGTGTGTGTGTGTGTGTGTGTGTGTGTGTGTGTGTGCATGCGTGCATATGTGTGCACATGTGTATGTGCTTGCATGCGTATGTGTGTGTGTGTGTGTGTGTGTGTGTGTGTGTGTGTGTGTGTGTGTGTGTGTGTGTGTGTGTGTGTCTGTGCATGTGTGAATGTGTGTTCGTGTGTGTGTGTGTAATGTGTGTGTGTGTGTGTGTGTGTGTGTGTGTGTGTGTGTGTGTGTGTGTGTGTGTGTGTGTGTGTGTGTCTGTGTGCGTTTGCATGTGTCTGAGCCTGTCTTTTTTCAGTGGTAGTGCTATGGAAAGAGTCTTTGTAAGGTAATGTGTGGTGTTAGGGTTGGGGTAGAAGCAGGGGTACATATACACACAACAGATGTGAGTTTATTAGCAGCCACATCACAGAAAATAACTAAATTGTCTCAGTATAGATGAAAAAACATCAAAGTTGAGGACTAAGTTGTCCAAAACTTAATTCAATGAAATCACATAAAACAAAAATAAATGTTATTTTAGTTGTATGCCTCAGCATAAATTCAGAATTGAACTGCAACCCACACTTCATTTCTAACTCTACAGAATTTGTCCAACTGCCTTGTAATCAATGTAACATTTGACCAAATAAAATTTAGACAAGTTGGTGACAGTGGCTGTCTTTTTGGCACCAGGATCCATGACATTAAAAGGACACTTGAGTCCCACATGCTAGGCAAACATGGCTATGACCTGGCAGTAGCCCATGTTAATGTGAATGACTTAGGGCAATCAACCTAGTTGGGCATGCAGTGGGATATGCTGGATGTTGCTGTGCCTGTGTGTGATGCAGGTAAGACCCTGGTCCTTAGTAGAATCTTTCTTTCACCCAAAATGATGCCCAGATTCAAGGAAAAAGTTAATTGGCTTCAGCAACTGGATATGTACCTGGAGTCATTTGAGGGGGGTCCAGTATGTGTCAACCTGGAATGAGATGAATGGCCGACACACTTATTTCATAAGGGATGGCCTGCACCCTACGTGCCATATCTTTACCATACTGGCCTAAGTCTTTGCTGTCCATACTGTGCATTTTCATAGGTTCATAGTTAGTACTAGGCTAATTGCCCCTTGTGGGCCATTTTAAACCTAGCCAATTAACCCACATGAGAATCAAACCCTGCACCTTGTGTTTTCCGGGTAAACACCTTAACTATTATGCCATCCTCCCACCAACTTATGCCATCCTCCGACCCACAAAGTCCATTTGTTGGACATCCAAACATTCCTAAAAAGTCCACACAAATTAAGGTCGCTCTCCTCAATGCCAGATGTATTAACAATATGTTACCGGATCTTAAAAAACATTCTTCAAATTGACCCCATCCATATTTTTGTGATAATGGTGACCTGCTTTCAGTGTAAAGATACTACTCCCTCTATGTCAATGATCAGTGTCTGTCACACTTTCAGGGCTACAGGAAACGGCAGGGGGTGTTGATATTTGCTAGAGACTCAGCTGTCTCCAGAATGAGTCCCCTGGGGCCCACACATTGAACATACTGAAGTTCAAATCATCCTAAATAAGATAAGATGCTTCATACCATGCTATAGGTCACGTCTGCTGGGGGATATGGAAAAGTTTTAAATTTTTAAATGTATGAGCTAACCATAAATAAAAATCCATTTACATTGTGGGATTTCAATTATGTAGCTATTAACTGGAATAAGTACACAAATAATATTGGGCATGCCCAATGATTCCTTAACCTGAAGGGTACTTACCTGAATGTTAATTCTTTGGAACAAATATTCAGCCCAACTACCAGGGCGTTCTAACATTTTGTATCTTGCCCTTACCAACATCTCCACCTCCTGCACCACTCCTAGCATATCTTAATCTATTATCAAATTTACATAATTCAGTGATCTTCTCTGTTGTGACTTCAAACAATAATGCAATCACAATGCACACCTCAAAATGTAAAGACTTTAAAAAGGCAAACCTACTAAAACTAAAACTTTATAAAGAGATCTCACAATTCTCTTGCAGTGTTTCCAGTTCCCATCCAGCCTCGGTGGCTACCAATAATTCAAAGTTTTATTCAAAATAGAAAAGAGGATAACCCAAGCAGCTCCCTGCAAAACCAAATATAATGGTAAATTTAAAAAATGAATCACCTTGTTAGTCTACCAACATTGGCAAACTCTACCATAAAAGAAAATATTGTACAAACTGCAGGCAACCTTGAGTCCGGCAAGCAGGCTTAAAGACAGAAAGCACAAGCCAAATCTCCTTTAACGCAGTATTTTATTTTTCAAGAGTAAAGCGTTTTCGCCGTAACCAATGTCACAGCTTCATCAGAAGGAAAACAGTTAACTATGCAAGCAATCATAATTATAGAAAACAAACAGGAAATGACAAAAATCAATTTCCTAAGTAATACAATTAATTAACCCTATTATCTAAAGAATAAGTGTAAAAAATTGTAAAACAAGAACATAGGTTCAATTAAAATATATAAATAAAAATACCCATTAAAAACATTTATAATGAATACAAAACGAAAGCCAAATATGTTGAACAACATTGGTACACTCAAAAATATATAAAAAAATATGACCAGACAGTCACCTCAAATAGCTCTTTAGTTTTAAAATACAGGATATATTACAATTTTCATTCAGACCAGGTGGTCTGAATGCATCCAGATTCAACTGCCAAGCTAATTCTATATTTTCTAGCAAAATTGAAAGTTAGGAACACGCCCTTATGTCATTTACAAAAGAGGAAGTAACCTTAAGGAATTATTACAGCTTAATTCAAATACTTCAGATTTTACCAGGCTTAAGGGGTCTTTTAAATGTGGTTTTTGCAACATGTGTAGGTTTATGACATCAGGCAGTTCTTTTAAAATAAGGAATGTCAAGTACCCAATCCATTATAAGATTTCTTGTGATTCAAAATCGGTTGTCTATCTTGCCCAGTGTAATTGCTGTCCATGTTTTTATATTGGAATGACTAACCGTAAATTAAAGGAGAGGGTGTACCAACACATTTATGCAATAAAAAAAACCCTCTTGGAAAATGCCTTAGCCAAGCATGTTAATATCAATCCTGGCCATAATTTTAGTTTTATGGGCATTGATCAGGTAGTTCCATCAATTCGGGGAGGTCCATTTTCAATTTTGCTAGAAAATATAGAATTAGCTTGGCAGTTGAATCTGGATGCATTCAGACCACCTGGTCTGAATGAAAATTGTAATATATCCTGTATTTTAAAACTAAAGAGTTATTTGAGGTGACTGTCTGGTTATATATTTATATATTTTTGAGTGTACCAATGTTGTTCAACATATTTGGCTTTCGGCTTTGTATTCATTATAAATGCTTTTAATGGGTATTTTTATTTATATATTTTAATTGAACTTACGTTCTTGTTTTACAATTTTTTACACTTATTCTTTAGATAATAGGGTTAATTAATTGTATTACTTAGGAAATTGATTTTTGTCATTTCCTGTTTGTTTTCTATAATTATGATTGCTTGCATAGTTAACTGTTTTCCTTCTGATGAAGCTGTGACATTGGTTACGGCGAAAACGCTTTACTCTTGAAAAATAAAATACTGCGTTAAAGGAGATTTGGCTTGTGCTTTCCGTCTTTAAGCCTGCTTGCCGGACTCAAGGTTGCCTGCAGTTTGTACATTCCTTTTGGTTTATTTGTTCTTATTCAGTTTATAAAAGAAAATATTAAATGTCTAGAACAAATCACAAACTACCCACATAAAGGACTCTATCAAAATGATTAGTAAAAAAAGCCGACTGAAAGTACACCATCAGGAAAGATGTATTTAAGCATGAAATGAAAATAGCACCTGAACCTAATGACAATTACAACCTTTTTTTACTACATTAGAAAGCTAAGAAACAAAAATTCAACTATGCTCTGAGCTAATTCGTAATGACATTACCTACGCTAACCCTAAGGCTATTGCTAATGTACTAGCAGATACATTTAGTGCTAACTTTACATCATCTGCAGTTATTGAAGTTTCATAGATCTATGAAACCTGCTCCATCCTGTGATTACTATGGAAACAATCTTAATTGCCCTATTCTAGGCCAAAAATATCAAACCTTCTAGTCCTGACAATGAATGTGTTTGCCTAAGAAAGTGCCTCTCTTAAACCTCTTTAACTTAAAGACAACTGCACCCTAAACATATTTCCTTTCCCCAGAGTGTATTTCCCTCCATACAGAATGATCTCCATAAGTTCACTTGTTAGAAAAATATGTCTTAGCAGTTTCTCCCCAGCATGTCTGCTCCAGTCAGCTTCCTCAGTGCCCAGTATGTTGAATCTGAATGAAATCTTATGATACTTCTTTTATGAATTTAGCTTCCTTGCTCTTGTATAATTGCACCTAACACATCTGAAATTTTTTTGTTTTGTTTTGTTTTTTGTTTGTTTTTTTGTCAAAGAGAACTCACTACAGCAAGGCATCTTTAACTTTTGTTGTTGTTATTTCACATCCAGTGAGGTCATAAAACTAGTTGCAGTCAAAATTCATTAGTCTTTGACTTTTGCTGTCATATACAGTTGCATTCTTTCCCTTCCGTAGGGCTATAAATCTATTAAATCTTTTGTAGTCTGAAGGTGAACAAGCCTGATAAACAGTAAGAATTTCACTAATTAGCTGAGCTTTGGAAGCCAGGAAGTATGACAGACTGTCTAAGGTTGCCACCTTTTCAAATGCCCAAATTGGGACATTTTTGGTACAAACATCAGATTCTGTAGGTCGAAACATGCCCACGGCCAGTACAAAGGACACAACTTCACTTTTTTGCCTAAATAAAAGCTTATTCTTGTAGCATTTTAGTTGCTTATTCTGTTTCTTATAACATTTAGGTGTTTCAGATATAGAATAACTGTTTTATACAACTATTCAAACACAGCCAATAAGGCAAAACAACACACCCAACACACTAGTCATAGGTGACTCTATAGTCGGGCACACTGATGTCCCACTCACCAGGCTAAACAAGTTACTGTCAGCTGCCTGTCGGGTGCCAGGATCAGCCACATAACCCATGCACTCAGGTCACTCCACAACAAGTACAAATATGACTCTGTCATTGTCCATGTTGGTGTGAATGACCTGAGACGTACCTCCCTGGACTACATGAAAAGAGACATGGAAGAGCTCTGCGATCTTGTAGCCCAGTCAGGTATGACCCTAGCCCTGAGTAGCATTCTGCCATCGCCCAGAATGATACCGCAGTACAAGGACAAAATGATTGACTTCAACAATTGGCTAAGCTTCTGGTATCATTCTAAGGGGATCCAGTATCTGTCTGCTTGGGATGACATGGTCGGCTTTGCCACAGATGGCCTACACCTGTCGCCCCTGGGATTCCGGAAACTGGCTAAGGCTCTTGTTGTCCCTATAGTGCCTTTTTTAGGCAGGGTTCAAGTAACAAATTCACCACCATAACAGGAACAGGCAAGCAAAAACTGAGGGTAATGCTACTCAATGCTAGAAGTCTAAATTTCAAAATGCACTCACTCGAGGCACTCCTTAAAATGGAGAAAATCTATATCTGTGCAGTGACTGAGACCTGGTTCAAGGCTCCAGAGAGCACCCCTGCACTACCAGGCTATAACTCGTACCACACTTTTCGGCCATGTAACCTGGACCGAAACACCAAAGGTGGGGGTGTGTCCATATTCATTAAGGATATCCACACCTCCAGGCTAGTTGCTCAACATAATGCATCCGAGGTTATCCAAATGCAACTAACTCTTGGCAAAACTGCAATCCAAATTGTAGCTTGCTACAGATCCCCCACCATGCCCCAGGATTCCCGCTCCTCTTTTCTTGATGTACTGGAAAATATTAGGGTTCAACCAAACACCCTAATAATGGGCGACTTCAACTACCCCACCATTAACTGGGAAAACTACTCATGTACCAACTCCTTAGTGCAACGCTTTCTGGAATTCATAAACTCCAATGCCCTCAATCAACTTATCCACACCTCCACCAGGGGCAACAATATCCTAGACCTAGTCATTACCAACATGAGTGACCGGTGTTCCACACCTGAAGTCAACTCCTCGTTGGTCCGATCCGACCATAAGCTAATCACCTTTGATATCCACATCCCCCACCCCCACCCCCATTAAGGAAACCACAGTAAGAAATTTCTCCAAAGCCAACTTCATGCTTCTTAAGACAGAAGTAGTGAACTTCATGACACCCATGCAGATGGACAATACAGTTACAGCTGCTGAATCCTACACAAATGCACTCTATAAGCACTTACATGAGTGCATGGATCGTGCTATCCCAAACAGAACCAAGACGCTATCCTCCAAGAAAAGGAAGCCAATCTGGTGGTCCCCTGACATAAACAAACTGTACAACAGAAGGAAGAAACTGTTGCAAAAAAGAGTAAAATCCCATGAGTGGAGGAGCTCCCTGGTCAGCCTCAGTAAGAAGCTGAGATCCCTTATAAGATCCTCCATAGCTAGCTACGAAAATAAAATCGCCACTAATTCCAAGGACAACCACAAAGCATTCTATAGCTATGTCAAGAATCTCAATGGCAACACCCAGATCTGCTCTGAGTTACAGCATAATGGCACGAAAATTACAGAACCAACTGATATTGCCAACATCCTGGCAGATAGGTTCACTGCTAACTTTACCCCCCCTCACCCCCTAAAGGGCCCATATCTATACAGGAAGAATGCAGAGTCCCTGTAATCACAACTACGCAGGTGAAAGCTGCACTCTCTAAAGCCAAAAACACAGCATCCATGGGACCGCACAACATCCCAGGCTGCGTTTTACACAAATTTCAGAATGAACTGGCTCCCCACTTAAGCACCATGTTCAATAATAGCCTTGCATCAGGCTTTGTGCCCACTGAATGGTGCACAGCAACAGTTATCCCACTCCACAAAGGGGGAGCCACCACTGATCCCGGGAACTATAGACCTATTAGCCTGACGAGCCTGGTCTGCAAAGCCATGGAACGTATCATCATGGAACTCATAAACAAAGACATTGGTAACCTTGAAACTCTGGATCCCACCCAGTTCGGGTTTGTGAAAGGCAGATCATGCCTCCTGAACCTGATCGACTTCTTTGAGGCAGTCACCAAAGCCTTAGATGAGAGTAAGGTGGTTCACACAGCCTATCTTGACCTCGCCAAGGCTTTCGACACCATCCCCCATTCTGGAATTATAACTAAACTCAATAAACTAGGCTTAAATCCCTATGTCACAAGATGGGTTGTCAACTGGCTCACTGACAGAACCCACACTGTAAAAGTTGCAGACTCCAAATCTGACCTCAAACCAGTGACAAGTGGAGTACCAGAGGGTTCTGTCCTGGGACCACTCCTGTTTGGTATGTACTTCTCTGAAGTACAGATTAACACAGAAGGCCTCTGGCTAATGAAGTTCGCAAATGACTGCAAACTAGTTGCCATAGTCAAGTCCCCAAATGATGTGAACATCCTACAGAAGGGCCTCTCTGAGACAGATGCCTGGTGTCAGAGCCATGGCCTCAAGCTCAATGCCAAAAAGTGCAGTGTCATCCCCTTTGGTAAAAACTCTGTACCCATGAACTACCACATAGGCAGCAATCTACTTAACACCGAATGCGTGATAAGAGACCTTGGGACCCAGGTGGACAGTAGTCTCTCCTTTGATAGTCACATCGCCACAGTAGTCAGGAAGTCCTTCTACGTGACACACCTCATCATAAAGGGTTCTCATCCAGGAAAAAAGAGGTCACCGTTCCCCTCTACTCGACACTCATTAGACCCACTATAGAGTACAATGCCCCTTTTGGAATGTACCTCACAAGACATCTGCAGCAGCTGGAAAGGCCACAGAAGTACCTCACAAAGAGGATTACTGGACTCAAACAAATGCCCTACACTGACTGCCTCAAAAAACTCCAGCTTTACTCCGTAGCATATCGCCCACTCAGAGGTGATCTCTGCCTAACATATAAAGCTATGTCAAACCCAGAGCTGTTGGACATGCTACACCTAAAGAAATCCCAATCCCTAAAATCTACACGCTCTATGGACCTAAACCTTGTCACCACAATAAACAGGACATGCTGGAGGGATAGATTCCTATCCCAGAAACTTCCCATACTCTGGAACAGGCTACCCATCTATGTCAAGCAAAGTTCTTCATTAGCACTCTTCAAGAAAAATCTTGATGAGTGGATGGAAAATAGGAAATACACCCCAGGGATCACTTCTGTGTCTCTGCTTGACAGTGGCACAGGAAAACAACTTTCTTGGGTGGCGTAAGCCAGGGAACCTTGTTGGCTAGGCTTACGTAGGTCCTTGGGCCGATAGCCTAGTACCTACCTATGAACCTATGAATATAGAAAATAATTTTGTCCTAAAATCTCAGGACATTTGCCATTTGAACAATTTTTTTGCAGGACACAGCTGCCCAAAGAGGGACTGTCCCTCTCAAAGTGGGACAGGTGGTAACCCAAAGACTGTCTGACTTTGGGAAGGAAGACAGGACCTAAATGAAGTTCACAAAATATTACTTTATAACAGGGAGATGTGATCTCAATTATTTCTTTATCGTTTTGCAAGAACTTTTCAGAGACAGTGTAACACATATGTAGGAAAACAGTATATAAGAATCATTGCAAAATAGTCACTGACATACTTACTGGGGATTCTCAAACCTGAAAGTATTTTACACTACTTCCGTTCTATAGGAATGATCTGGCAAGAATGACTAGTGCATTACAGTCTCAACTGTTGTGCCCTCACAATGCATTCTTGACAAGTAGTAACAAAATCATATCAGCATGTCTGCCCACACGATGGTACTGAGGATAAGAAAAAAATTAGTAACAAGTAGTTATTGTGCTTCTGGAAAGTTTTAATTGGGTTTACTTCCTAGTGAGATAAAATATATATTTTTTTAGTTAGTGCTCATAATGGTCCTTTATATCTTTCCACAGGGTATGTTCCTAAAGCTTGGAAATTTGCTATTGTGATGAGAATACCCAAAGTTGGCCGTACATCAACCCCCAATGACTAAAGACCCATCAATCTGAGAAGATTAACACGTATGGCCATGGACTGCATCATATCTAACTTCTTTAATACAGACATTAAGATCCTTATTGTCTTGACTCATATTAGTTTGGTTTTGTCACAAGTAGACCATGCCTTTTAAACCTTTTAAATGAAGTTAACATTTTGGAAAGGTCATTGTGAATGGTGGCTATTTAGTGCTTACATCATGTCTAAATCTGACCAAAGCCTTTGACACTATACTCAGGGCGGTATTGTAAATAAGTTCAAAGCCATAAACATTAACTTTTATACTGTGAAGTGGATGGAAACAGTCTTTCTGACAGAACACATATAATTAAAATAGCAGGAGTCAGCTAAGAAAGCAAAAAGCTGATTGATAGTCTGCTTCAAGGCTCCACACATGGACATGTCTTGCTCATTAACTGTTCCTCTGATCTTCAAACTGCAAACTTGAACTTTTGGTTAATTAGGTTTGCTGCATTCTGTAAGATGTTTTTTGTAGTTTGCTTACGTTACAATATCACAACACTAGACCATGTAAATCACTGGTGTAAAGACACAAACTTTAAATTAATGCAAAAGGTGCGGTATTGTTAACAATTAACAAACATAACTTTTCTGCTACCTATAGTACAGATAGCACCTCTTTCCAGATTGATTCAGTCATCAGAGACTTTGGTACCTTCATAGACAACTCCCTAGTCTTTCACAACTATGTGAGGAAATCCTTATGACTTGCCCAGCTCATTTTCAAAGAAATCATGTAGGTCTGAAGAAGTTGTTATTGCACTGTAAACAGACCTAGTCAGATTAATTATAGACTACAGTGCTCCTTTTGGAATGTAACTATCCAAATATGTCATGTAACCCTGTTCAGAGTCCTCTCACCCCATGCTTGTCCAATCTTTCTTATATCATTTATTCTCTACTCACCAATGAATTAATTTCCTCACTACAAAATTAAAATAAAAAAAAAAACTTTAACATGATATGAATGTGTGAACATGTAAATACGCTTCTTTTGTGCAACTATTCTCCATGGAACTCATTGTACTGTATTTCTGCTGTAACTGTATTTTTGCTGTTACTCCATTGTGTCCATATTTCACTTATTTTGTAACAATGTACTTTTATTTACTATTATTTATTCCATCTTACTATCATAAAGTACTATGTATTTGTATTTTTCTGGAGCTTTTCTCCCTAGGACTCCATTGAAAAATGGGCTCCTTAGGGCCCGATGGACTATCCTGCAAACAAACTGCAAATAAATAAATAACGTTTCTGGAGTTTTTCTCCCTGAGTCTCCACTGAAAATGGACTTCTGGTCCAGTCAGAAATGACCCGATAATCAAATGTAAAATAAATAAATAAATAGATAGATAAATGTTAACTAGAAAGACCTCAGAGGTTCCCAATGAAAAAAAATCAATGGTCTACAGATTATAAACTATCAAAGTGGACTCAACTGTGGATTTATATCAGATTTTCTGTACCACAAAGGATTATACCCTCCTCTATCTCCTTCACCTCCAAAAAACAAATGGCTTCACAAACACCCCCTTCTGAAAAAAAAAAGTTCTAAATTTCTGCTAACAAATAAATAGAACTCACTGACAGGCTAGAGTCATTTCTCAAAGCTTACCACATCTGTTCAATAAAATACCTATATATATTAAACATTTTGATTCCATAGTTACCATTAAAAAAGAATGTCGACAGGTAGATGGTTATCCATAAATTCTCCCCCAGGCAAACCTTTTGTCTTCATTGATGTATGAGGTGCCCCTGGTGGGTGCTGGCTAGCTGCAGATTGTTCTTAGACTGACATTTTCTATGATACTAATGTATGTTTGTGTTTGTGGTTGGGGGGATGTATGATGATATGTCAAAATTTCAACACATCTAAAGTCAACTAATCAGCTACAACTGGTCAAGCAACTACCTATCAAAAAGAAAAACAAAACAAAGCAAAAAAAATGCTGCTCTCTTCCACCCCAACACCCCCTGCTAATTATATATATATGCCAACTTCAAGAATGCACTACAGTGGGGAAAGGGTAAATTCCCCCATCCCCTCAGTATCACAATCTTAAACAGAAAAAAGCCAGTGCTTTTTATCATCTGAACCAGTTTTTTTTCCCATTCAACAAGTTGTCTTTCAACAACTTGGAAGTAATACATGCATACTTTCCTGGCAGTGGGAATGCCATGATCAAGAAACTAATTTCCCCAGGGAAACTTCAGTTAGGTTGACCCTTGTGTTTTCCCAGATGCGGGAAGCTCGACTGCATACTATATGGTATTAGGGGACTGTGTTCTCTCTGTCCCCTCAATTTTCTTTCCCTAGCTAACATTGGAAGGGTAATCATAAATTTATCCCTGGGCTGGCCGTCATGTCTCTTCTAGACTGAGGTCAAAAGTAAGCATTCCCTAACTAACATAACCCCTCATATATCCTTTTAGCAACCTCCTAGCTAAAGTACCTCTCCTAATAAACATACCTCTCCTAACAATCCCTCCTCATTAAGATGCACATATTACCAGGGGATGCAATTAGGTTGGGTTGCATGGCTAAACTTATAAAGGCCCTGGTGGTCGTTAGCCTAGTATATACCTATGAAGCTATACATATGGATCTACTAAAGTTAACCTAAACTTCATTAATCAACACTACAAACATTGACCACAAAATATGAAAATAATTGATACCCTAAATGTATGCAATAAAGTATAATTTTGGACCATGTAAAAGAAATCTACTGTTTTTGTAGTGGAGCAGGCCACCTGCAGCCCCACATGCCACACCTGCTAATTATACATTAACTCTGTCATTACACAGTCCTCAGGGACGGAGCAGATTCTACAAACCCAGGGACTGTTAGTCTTGCATATCTGGTGACCATGTGCTTTGTCAACCAAAGTGTTTTGTGTTTGGACAAAACAAGACATCAACATTTGGGACTTTTACTTGGTAAAAGTAGGTGTGTATATATATATATATATATATATATATATATATATATATATATATATATATATATATTTTATATATATATATATATATATATATATATATATATATGTGTGTGTGTGTGTGTGTATATATATATATATATATATATATATATATATATATATATATAAATATATATATGTGTGTGTGTGTGTGTATATCCGCATTCACATTTAAATCTATGTATTAGCTATTCTGATACCTGTTTTCAGATATTTCATAGAAATGCAAATTTTCTTCAACTGTCTGATTGCACATGGACTACTTAGTTTTTCTGTACTGCAGTAACCAACACTAATTGCTATTGCAAAACTGACAATAATTTGTAATGCTATTTATTTTTTAGTTTCCATGGATGTGAATTGAGTTGCTTGAACTGAACATTGTACTTATTTTAATAAAATTTCTGGCATTTCCATTTAGTAACTCATTTCTGATACATGTATTTATACTGTCACTGAGCTATTAATTACATGTATTGCCAAAGGTTTTCTTCCAGGGCTGCCCTTGTAAACAGGCATTTGCTCACCAGCACATTACTAGTTAATAAACAGTAACTAAACAAAAAGTGGTTATTTAATGCTTTGAGCTGTCTGGCAGATTCATCAGTTGTTATAGTGTTTGTGAAGTGTAAAGGCGCACCTCTATAGGCACCAATGCCACCTCCATTGGATATGAACCTTCTGTGACCTGTGACTTGCAAACCTATGTTTTGTCACAGCACAGAGCCCACACTGCTGGCAGTTTGAAATGCAGACAGACTGCACAGTGGTGGGGAAACCAGAGAGATGGACAGAGCAAGCTGAAAACAACAGGGGGAAAAAAAACAACATGCAAAGTAGTAGGCAGATAATGTTTCATATTAGCACTTAATGAACACGGTGTTATTATGTGAATAAAAGCATTCATGAAATGGGAGAGGTATTTAATATCATGTGATGAAAATCTTGATTTCATTGTTAAAATCTGAAAAAGATATTGCTCAGTTACATGCCAAATTAAATAAAAAAGCCCTGGCATTAACTTAACAGTCCAGGTTCTCTATTTTAAGCACAACCAAATAGCTTGGAGAAATTTCTAACGCCTCTTTCCCCATCACTGAAATGTCATTTGCTCATTATCCTATTCTAGGTAAAAGTAAAGGACAAATGTGGTAGTCTCAGATGGAGTCATACAGCAAAGAACAACTCACCTGAGCAGGTGACAGACAGTGTTGCTGGCAGATACACAAACTCAGGAATAATAAGTGAATTTCTATCAGTGAAGTGCATCGAAACTCATAAAGCTTACAAGTAAGCATATCTTTGTGTAAGTAGATTGCCTAGTTTCACCTAAATGCATGGAGTGTTATTTTTTTAGTACAACACTGTCACTATCATATTTAAGAATATGTTCTAGCTGTCATGAATGTTTCACTGAATTTACATATATTAACCACATAGCGTCACTAATTATGCAATACATCTTCCACAATACTACAACTACCTCCCTTTATGCCTCACCTATGTCTCCACCATGAACCAGAAATATCTACTCATAGCCTAGATGGTGTCTGGGATCAGGTAACATTAACAGGAGGCATTGTTGTCTCACATTGTTGAAACCATTATCTGTCGTTACATCATGTCTCAACTACTCACTATGTTTTCATGTACTCCAAACCAAGTAAGAAAGTAAATCAATCAAATGTGAATGCAGAGAACTCAAAACAGCATGTTGCCTTGCTTAAGTCTCACTGTACCACATTTAACCAAATTACTGCACACTGACACAAGTGCTGTCTTTCATGCTCAGATTAGAGTGTTTTCCTTTTTGGAAAATATTTTTTTTTACATTTCAGGATATTATTCTGGACTCAATCTTTCTTTGCCCCTGTCTCACCCTCTCTCTCTTTCTGTATCACTCTCTCTCTGCTTAAGTAGGTTCTAACAGAGGCGTGGTGGATTACAGACCAAACTAAAAGTATTGTATCAGATTTCACTTAATTTTCTTGTTCTCCTACTTTAAATTTTCATCCAACATAATTAGGTGATTTCACCATTTCATAAGTAGGCAAAGCACACTGGAAGCATGCACTCGATATAATCACATGGCCATATATTGAACAGAACAGCACCTCTACTTGCCTCATGCTGTGAGCATGAGGTTAGTCCTTGAACTGCGCTTCTTCAGCTTAAGGCAGCAGTTATCCATTGATTCCTACACCATACCAGGTTATATTCGCTAGTAGCTTTGTAGCTGACTACAGAGCATTATCGCCATTCTCTCGGTCCTGGTTAAACTTCCTGCTTATCAATGGATTGTCCTTTAATACAATGGATTGCCATTTACTACTGAGATTCTTTTGTGACATTTTTTTTATTTTATTTACCTTTTGGTTACTGGAGTAGAGCACCGATCACAGCATGACCAGTTGCAGGCTCAGTCTAGATTACATTCAAAATATTAGCAACAAAACTGTAACAATTACAACCAACAGTGGAACAGTCACAAAAACAGAAGGAAACTATATGGAAACTTTACCACCATGTTCAGGTGTACATTTTACAAGAGAGAGACTGAAATCAGGGGAGTAGCAAGAAAAGAGTGAGAAGCAGCTTTAACCTTGCAAATTATAGGCAGTAACAGAAGGTGTTTAGAGGGCAAAGCAAGAGATAACTAATGGTAAATACACTGAATCAAAGGATAAAGAGGGTCTGACAAAGGTAAGAGTTATAAGATTACAATAAGCAAGGAGAAGGAGAAGATATCATCCCCCTCCTGGTTTAACCACTACCTAACAGATAGATTCCAAGCAGTCAAATGGCAGTAAGCATACCCATCATTTTACGCATTATCTAAGAGTACCGCAACATTCCATACTTGGACCCCTCCTGTTTAACATTTTTATAAATGATCTACACACTGCTTCCAAGCATGCCACTCTTGCACAATAAGCGGATGACTCTAAACTCATCTGCACAGCCTCTAACCTACAAAACCTTCAAGAAATTACTCAATAATATTTTTTTGTCTATAGAATCTTGACAACTCACAACTCCTACTTAACCCCCCCACGCCAAAAAAATAACTACTACGTTTCATCCCTAAAAACTTCTATCAAAACAAAACTCTTGTCAAAATCACTTCATTAACTAACATTATATGAACAGGTCCTTAACACTAAAGTCTTAGGACTCACTCACCATTGATGACAGCATGAACTTTGACCTACTCTTCCAAGCTCAGCTGTAATTTAAAAAAAACATCAAAAGCTTGGCGTCTTACTCAGAGGAAATCCCCATCTAACAAATAGAACTAGAGAAATTATAGTTAAAGCCTACCGCTTATGTGCCCTACTGTATGCCTCCTCACTCTTTACTGACCTACAAACTTCCACACAAATAAAGTTAAAAGAATGTTGTTGTTCTTCTTTTGGCTTTTCCCAGTTAGGGGTCGCCAAAGTGGAACGCCGGTCCGCTAATGATTGGCAGTTGATTTTTATGGTGCCGAGGTGCCAGCCTGATGCCCAACCTTCAACGAAGGCACGCCCATTCACGCATGCCTTTGGAATGCCACTCGACCGCGGGGAGGACATGCAGACTCCACACAGAAGGCGATTCAGCCGAGAATTGAACGGGAGAACCTCTTGGTGTGAGGCGGCAATGCTACCGTTGCACCACCACGGCTAAATAAAGTTAAAAGAATGATACAATAAAATAGCATGGCATGCTGTTAATCACCCCTTTAGAACTCATCACTGTTCCACCCTTAAATAACTAAACTGGACTGAAGTCCCACATCACCCCCACTGTAGCTCATACTCTAATATACTACCCTGATAAGTATCTAGCACTAAAAGGTGTGCTTCAACACTACCACCCTACCATGAACTGAACTCCCACATCACCCCCAATGTACTTAGCTAGTACTAGCTCATACGCTAATATATTACCCTGATAAGTATCCAGCACTAAAAGGCATGCTTCAACACTACCACCCTACCATGGACTGAACTACCACATCAGATTAGTTAGCTAGTACTAGCGTATACTCTAATATATTACCCTGATAAGTATCCGGCACTAAAAGGCATGCTTCAACACTACCACCCTACCATGGACTGAACTGCCACATCACCCCCAGTGTAGTTAGCTAGTACTAGCGCATACTCTAATATATTACCCTGATAAGTATCCGGCACTAAAAGGCATGCTTCAACACTACCACCCTACCATGGACTGAACTGCCACATCACCCCCAATGTAGTTAGCTAGTACTAGCTCATACGCTAATATATATTACCCTGATAAGTATCTGGCACTAAAAGGCATGCTTCAACACTACCACCCTACCATGAACTGAACTCCCACATCACCCCCAATGTAGTTAGCTAGTACTAGCTCATACGCTAATATAGATTACCCTTAGAAGTATCCGGCACTAAAAGACATATTTCAACACTACCACCCTACACAAGTTCTATGTCACTATAGCCCAAAATATATCAGGAGCCTCTTTATACTCAAACTCTGTAGCTACCCTCCAAAGCACCCTCCCACATGATCACAGGCTTCTTAAACAGCAGTAGGCACTCAAAACATAACTAAAATAGCACCTCTCAATATTCTGACTCTGTAGCTGTACATCTCCCAGATAAGAATAATATCTCTGCTTTCTTGCCTCTCTTCTGCTATATATCTTCTCCCTTCTACTCTGTTACCAAATATTTCATCTCTCTGTCTTCATCCACCCCACCTTCTACCTATGACTCTATCAACTTTCTTTTACCACTCATTTTATTTATATCTCAAATTAAATCAACCTCTTGCTATCCACCCTTTCTAAATGGCTCTAGTCTGTGTTGTGACATCTATATTACTGCCTAGCTATTTATCTAACTATATCTGTATAGACTATAATTAGTATACAAACCTTACTACTGTATGTATAGTTACTATCCTATCTTCTTTGCCATTTTAAAGTGTACTTTAATTGTATTCTGCCTGACATAATTGATATTGTATAACTTAAAATATTTTAACTGTACTGCATGTACTGTTTTTTTTTCTCCTGAAGACTCCTGTGAAAAAGGGGTTTCCCTGGTGAACAAATGTAAAACAAATAAATAAAATAAAATTTATAGGAAGCTGTGATGATGTGAAGTATTGCCAGCTATGCTAGGAGAAGTAGGGCAGTGGATTGAAGCCAGGGGTAGTGAAGTGGCTATTTCAGGGAGGGAGCTACCCTGTAGCAGTGAGTCTGAAGGTGAGCCACAGCTGCTGGTAGGTACTGATGTTTCCTTGGACAGAGTGACTATAGGCCACTAACCCGAGTAGTAGCACCCAGGCTGACAGTGAGGTGCCACTGTCAGAGGATACCAGACTTCCTGTGGAAGGGGAGCTGGGAAGGGTCACAAAGGTGAGTTGAGACAGGCTGAGCTCTCAAACCCTACACTAAGAGGCTTGAGGGATGTAGCTAAGGAGACACCTGATCCTCAAGTTAAAGGGGAGTCTGTATGCTGGAACAAAAGGTTACTGTATAGAGAGTGGACCCCTAAGGGAGGGCTAGAGGGTGAAGTAATACAGCAGATGATAGTCCCCAGAGCCTACCATCTGGCACTTCTAGCCATAGCCCATGACATTTTTTTTGCAGGTCATGTGGGCATAAAGCATACCATGAGATGTATTATACAGAACTTTTATTGGCCTGGATTGCAAGGGATGTAACAGGGTACTGCAGGACCTGTGAGCAGTGCCAAAAAGTAGGCAAGGCAGAAGACAAGGTCAATGCTCATTTGATGCCTTTGCCTGTGATTAAGAAGCCACTTCAGAGGGTAGATATGGATATTGTGGGGCCCGTGAGTACCCCAAGTTCCACAGGGAAGAAGTATATCCTGGTGGTAATAAATAATGCTACTAGATACCCTGAGGTGGTGGCTCTGTCCTCCATTGAAGCAGCGAAGGTGGTAAATGCTTTATTAAAGATTTTTAGTAGGGGAGGTTTCCAGAGAGAAATACTAACTGACAGAGGTACCAATTTCAAGTCAGACCTGCAGGCATGTCTATGGGATTGCTGTGGGGGTGAAGCACCTAAAGACCACCGCCTACCACCCCCTAACTAATGGTCTTGTATAGAGATTAAAATCTCCACTAAAGAGTATGCTATAAGCATTTGCAAAACAGTTTAGGAGAGAGTGGGACACATATTTGCACCATCTGTTGTTTGCATAAAGAAAAGCATCTCAGGAATCCACAGGTTTTTCACCCTTTTAGTTGCTGTATAGGCATAGGGTGAGAGAGCCTTTAGATCTGATTTGTGATGAGTGGGAGGGTGAGTGTGAATCCCACAAGGAGTCTGTTTTGACATATGTCCTAAACCTCAGGACAAGGTTTAGGTAGCTCACGGGCTTGGCCCAGGAGAACATGGAAGAAGCCCAAGAGCAGAAAAAGGTCTGGTATAACAGGAATTCTTGAGCCAGAGAGTATGCTGTGAGACAGCATGTTATGGTTTTCATTCCTATTAGGCACAATAAGCTGCAGGCAGCTTGTGAGGGACCCTTTGAAGTGGTAAAGAAGGTCAGTGATGTTGGCTACATGGTAAACCTGCTAGGCAGGAGGCAGGGGCACAAATTGTACTATGTTAACATGATAAAGCCTTAACATGATAGGGAGGCTCTGGTGCTGAGTATTTGCAGTGGATGACAGGAGGACTCTAAGGGAGATCTGGTGACTGACACTTCAGTGGAAGGGGTAGAAATATTCCAGTGGTAATCTCCTACCCAGGTTCGAGAAATCCAAGCAGTGTTACAGGAGTTTAGGTGCATGTTCTCTGGGAAACCAGGGTGTATCCACCTGGTGCAGCACCATGTGGATACAGGACCCCAAAGGCCAATCAAGCAGGCCCCTTACAGGGGTGCCTGAGTGATTCAGACAGACTCTGAGAGAGGAGATACAGGAAATGTTGGAACTGGGGGTAATCCAGGTGTCCAGCAGTCTCTGGGCCTCTCCAGTAATGCTGGCACCAAAGAAAAATGGCAGCATTAGGTTCTGTTTGGACTACAGAAAAATAAATAGTCACACACAGAGTCAGATGCTTATCCCATGCCTAGGACAGATGAAGCCTTAGAGCAGCTGGGTGAGGCTAAATATTTGACCACTACTGATCTGACCAAGGGCTACTGGTAGGTGACCTTGACTCCCACCACTAGAGAAAGGTCAGCCTTTCTGACTCCTTTGGGATTATATGAGTTCACAAAGATGGTCTTTGGGATGTAAAATGCCCCAGCAACCTTCCAGATCCTAGAAGGAGCAGGAGATTATGCTCTTGCTTATCTGGATAATATTGCTATCTACAGCCATTTCTAGCAAGAGCACCTTCAGCATGCCAGTGAGGTCCTGAGCAGACTGCAAGGGGCAGGGTTGACCATTAAGCCCAGTAAGTGGCAGGTGGGTGTGGCAGAGATCTCCTACCTGGGGCATAAAGTGTGAAGTGGTAAGATCAGGCCAGAACCTGCCAAAGTGAAAGCTATTCAGATCTGGTCTCCCCCTGTTACCAAAACGCAGATGAGGGCATTGTTTGGGATAGCAGGGTACTATAGAAAGTTTGCTCCCAGTTATAGTACAATAGATGCTCCTCTCACAGACCTGACAAGCAAAAACAGGCCAGATATGGTAGCGTGGACCCCAGCCTGTGAGCAGGCATTCCAAAAGCTTAAAGGGGATTTGGGAGGGCCATCTGTGTTAGCCAGTCCAGGTTACAGCAAAGAATTTGTTGTGCAGGTGGATGGTCTGAACCATGGTGTGGGGGCTGTACTCAGCCAGGTTTCCTCAGAACAAAAAGAGCACCCAGTTGTAGATCTCAACCATAGACTTCAACCTAGGAAGGAATGTTATGCAGCAGTAGAAAAAGAATGTCTATCGATAGCATGGGCACTGCAGAAACTTCAACTTTATCTGTATGGAAGGAAATTCACTGTAGTTATAGAGTACAATCCCTTAAAATGGCTACATTGAGCTAGACAGCAAAATGCCAAGTTATGGAGCCTAAGTTTGCAGGCATATGCTATGACGGCGAAGCACAGTAGTGGGGTCAGCAATGTCAATGCAGATGGGCTCTCAAGACAGGGTATGGGTTAATGGGTTCCCAGACAGGGTCATGTGCCTTAGGCTACTTATCTCCAGGATCACTGGAATAACTAGCTTGAGCCTTCAAAGGGTGAGAGATGTGATGATGTGATAAAACTTTGGCGTTCTATGGTGATTATTTGTGTTTTCAGCTTTATGAACTTCCTGACCGTTTTTCTCCCATGATGTGAGGTATTGCCATCTATGCCAAGAGAAGTAGGGCAGTGGATGTGTAACATGTGCCAGCATAGCTAGCTGGAGTTTTGTAAAGAATTTAATGTCATTTGTATAGCAAACTGATTTGTGCAGGTGCTTGTGTTGAAAATATATTTGTAAAGCTGCTTGTGTTAAAAATGTACCAAAAGTGGGTCCTGCTGGACAGAAAATAAATACACCTGTATGGCAGACTGTATTGTAACTGCTGAAATGGATATATTGTAACAGAGAATACTGGAAGAGAACAGGTTAATCTCATTATAGCTAACTTTGAAAAATAGTCTAAAATTAAATTACCTGGTTTAGACTATAAAGATTGTATGTTACAGTTCTGCTTGAAGCCAAAGACAACATTCCTGTGAAAACCAGGACTAGGAATCCTACTGTATTGTCCTTATGGGTGAACTAATTGATACCCTGGAAGGGTATATATTTTGAAATGTTTTTATAGCTTCCAGGTGCTATAACACATCTTAGCAAAGCTCTATCTGTGTATGGCAACACATATGCTAAAGTCTGGTTCAGTTTCTAGCAAAGGGGGTAGTGTGTGAACCAGAAGTCAGATGGCCAGATGTATGTGATGTGATTCTGTAAGCCAACACTGAAATTATGTTTTAATACTAAATGAGACAGAAGTCTCAGGGCAGTCTGTTTTTGAAACATGACAAAGAAGGATCTCTCACCCACTTCATCTTGCCTTGCTTTATTAAGTATGTAGGAAACAGTAATTCTTTAGATCAGTCAAGAAATTTATAGTGAGATTAGCTAAGTATTGTTTTTCTGTGTCTGTGTGAACCTTTCCATCTGTGTTATTTTTAATATTTCCTGTGTCTGAAACTCTGGTGTTTATTGTAAATAGCTATTTAGTATGTTCAAGTTGTTTTATTTATTATTAAATGTATTTCACCTTTTCTTGTGGTTGGTCTTTTAGAGAATATTTTAACCTTTGAGAGTATTTATAGTTATTTGTTGACACTGTGGCCACTCCTGAAAGCCTTGCTGCATTGTTCAAGCACTACCATTTGTATTAGTATTAATTTTACTCAGTATAATTGGGTACCCTTGTAGGAGCCTTAAAGTAGCTGTCTGGTGGCAATGAATCTATCTTATAGTCTGGGCCAAGGGGGCAGATTTAGTAAATCTGTTCCAGCCTTTCCCAGGTGTGTGTGTGTGTGTGTGTGTGTGTGTGTGTGTGTGTGTGTGTGTGTGTGTGTGTGTGTGTGTGTGTGTGTGTGTGAGTGTGTGTGTGTTAAATTCAAATCTCAAAGAGTGTGTGTGTCAGCTACTTGGGGCAGGGACATAGAGCACTGGTTTCATAGAGAGGGTGGTGGAAGACGTGGCTTGGAATACTCTGCTGAGAGCTCAAATCTACAAATGTGTCAGTAGGGAGTCTTACTGGGGTCTGGAGAGAGAGGGAAACCCAGCCCCCAGACCGAGTGTGTTCCCTGCGTTCTCTTAAGGGAAATTGTGCTTGGTGCAGAGAGTTGTATCTGAAAATACTGTGTGTATCTATCTTTGTTCCATGTCAATGTCCCTCACCGGTGTACGTGGTGATGACTGATTGAGACTCCATGATCACTGGCCCAGAGGAGGGATGCCACAGAAGCAGAAACATAGTGGCAGCCGATAGTGGAGTGGTCTAAATGGGGTGAAGTACAAGGAAATTAATCTAGGACAGAGTAGTGTTGATTAAGTGATGTGCCCTATGTTCTGGCATTTGTATTTGTATTGCTCAGATACTATTTGAATTGGGGCTGAACTTGGTGTAATTTGTTTGCTCAGTAGGATAGCAAAGAACAGAGCAAGTACAGAGGAACTAAAGTCAGAGGAATGCACTTTAGCTGATGGGACTTGGAGAGTAAGGGCTACTGTACCATGGCTTCTGAGGTTATAGGTTGGGGAAGGGTACTGATAACTTTCATTGCAAATAGAGAAGGGGCATGGTGTTAGAGTAATTTCAATAACTGGAAGCCCAGAAGTAGGTTGATCTGGCTTGTACTGAGAGACAGTTTGCCTTGGCTAAAGTAAGGCAATGATGTTCAAGGTGTGGGTAATTGTTGATGAAAGGCACATTTTAATAGATAATGCCTGTAATGTTGATGTGTTCTTGTTAGAGGAAGTGACAAACAATGGTAACCCATTCTCATGTTGTGCAAGCAGGACACTCAAAAACAGTGGCTGCCCTAGTTGGTGATGGAAGAATCTGAGATACAGACCTCACAACCTCTTAGAGCAAGAAATCAAAGCCACAGATAATGGGGAGACAAAGGCCCAAAAATAGGGACATTTTTAAATAATGCTCTTACAAACTTAAAAAGTTGATAGAATAACAGATTTTGCATTACCATGAATTTCCTGAAGGATATTAAGTCTGAATATCAAATGTCTGCCATTATTTTCTGACTTCAGTCTTCAGTGATTTGCCAGTGAGTTACCAGAAAACTAAACATTTATGAGAAACAGACCAAAATGTGAGTTAAAAATCTGGGCATTCTGCAAATATCTGGACAGTTGAGAGTTATGCTGAGATATTTTATGAGCCCAGAAAAGGAGATAGTTGATTTTAGATAAAGGTTTTTGAATATGTTCTTGAAAGTTAAGAGATTTGTTGAGTCAGATGTCTAGTATGATGGTGATGTCATTAAGGTTGTTGTGTTAGCCATAAAGCTTGAGGGTGTTGGAAATTTTGGAAAGTTATTTTTTTATTGTTGCTTTTTGAGTGTGTGTGTGTGTGTGTGTCGGGGGGTTACAGAGAAGCTTTATGGAGGAGAGACAGTGGTACAGGTCCAGAAGTTCAGTCTGTAGTTTGGTTTGGATTATCTGTTGTGCTGGGTTGGATCTGTTCATAACCATGTCATTGGCTTACAAAAGGAGGTGTAACTGGTGTAGGTCAAGGGGTAATTTATTTTCTAAAATGGAAAAGAGTATTGGGACAAGTATCAAGATCGCTGTGGAACACCTGAATGAGTGTAGATCATGTGTGAGAGAAAAGGCAGTCTTCCCAGTAAAGGGTCTATTTAAGTCTTTAAAACACTGAGTGGTATCAGTGCTGGTACCAATGTTCAGGAGGTGGGCTAGTAATACTGAGTGGTCCTGCACATCAAAGGCTTGGTTGAGGTCGATCAAAATGGCACTGATAAGATTTCCTTTACTCGTTTTGTAAGTATGTCATATACTGGCATCATGTCTGCTTAGATGTTTCCTACCAAAGCTGCGTTTCTACACCTGGCACTGTGACTGAACATTGCCGAGTACTGTGAATATGATATATATAACTGTACATCTGTACCCTAAAAGTGTAACATCTCTATGTATACAAATTTGGATTATTTAACATATGATAACTTTTGTGTGTGACATGACATCAATTGTAGTAATGCTGTTACATTTTATTTCTGTAGAGTGCATCTGTTGCTTCCTGTTCCTAACTGAATAAAAAAAAATGCAACCTTACCCCATCAAAAAAAAAAAAAAACACCCTCCTTTCCTAAGTAAATCACCTCTGGCTGTCCCAAGTCACTTTTCTTTTGTGGGTACCTCTGCTTGTTTCATCATACACATTTTCTCGTCTCTTCTCTTTCACTCATACTTCTGGAAGCTCCATGCATTACATATTATGTTCTTCACATACACGTACTTGGTACCTCCACTGTATTTATTTTATTACATATTTGTAATACTGTTTTGTTAGCTAGCCCCAGATGGGGTGTATAACACAAACAGCTTCTCTTTTGCTTATCATCATAGGTTCATAGGGTATACTATGCTAATGACCACTAAAGTCCTTATAAGCCTAGCTGTGTGACCCAGATGTCACCCACAAATCTGATTTATATAGAGGATGATTTACTGACTGCCTCTGTCCATTAGAGACATAAGTGCCAGACCAGGGGTGAATTTTTAATTACCCATCCATTTGTCCAGGTTGCTTTGAAATAGAGTGAGAAAGGAACTCTGCTTCACATGGATGGCAGGGATGTAGCCAGAAAATTTGGTTTTGTACTCACAAGCTGTTTTTACTATCCCCCACCTCTCATTTACACTTGTCATTTACAAAAGTGGACACATCTTTCAAACATACCTCTCAGCTACCCAGATTTTTGCAGAATGTCCAGAGTTTTACCTCATATTTTTGGTCTGTTCCTCATAACATTTTAATTTTCTGGCAAATCACCGAGGATTGAAGTCACTAAATAATAACAAATAATGACAGGCATTTGAGATTTAGACTTTGTATTCTTAATGGAAATCCAGTTACTCTAACAACTTTCTAAGTTTATAGGGGCAATATTTAAAATCTGTCCCTATTTTTGGGCCTTTGTCCCGCCCATTATTTCTGGCTTTGTCCAGATTTCCTGCGCTGAGAAGTTGAGAGGTATGCTTTCAAAATGTTGTTCCCTCCAGCAGTTAATAGATGTGCACATCATTTTCAGTGGTCCCCTCTAAAACTATCAAAGATATTGTTTTTAGATTAGCAGTACTCTCTGTAAGTAAGTTATGTACCTGTTGTTAAGAGACATTACTCTAAACAACTGTAGACGTAATATAGCTTGAAAAGTTACAATGTTTCTATGTGATGCAAAAAAAAATAATACTCTTTAGAGTACAAATAGTACACCCGGCTACATGCATGATGGGTGGGGACCTATTCCAGAGAATGAGAATTGTCTGAGAAATCGAAAGCATAGCTAGTTCTGTATCTTTACCATTGATATGTTTACTTACATGACTGTTAACATGCCAACTCTTCTTTTTGCTATGTATGTCTCAGGGAGTAACAGTCATGGTCAAACTACTAAGTTTTTTCACAATGGAGTACGTTAAACATTGCTGCTACTCAAATGAAATGCTTTGTGGATCTCCCTGATTTGCATTTATTGGACCGTTTTAGTTATTCATAGATTACTACAGTCTGACAGTGTTTCTTACCTAGTGAACACAATCGGTGATGTCTTACAGACTTTTTCAGAATCTAACCCATAAACCCCTACCATGTTTGCCTAAACTAAGTAGATAAGCCTTGATCATTTTGTAAATGAAATGGGGCAGTTTTCCTAACCATCAAGTAGATGTGATTTTTTATAATATTTTCCAGTTTTCTTTTTTTTTCTTCTCTCTTTCAAAAATCCATACCCAAGGTTTGAAAACTATCCTTATTTCCCATTATGCATTTTATATTCCTCTAATAGCCATATTGCATGATCTTGTCTTTACACAACCTTAGTCATAACTCCTTTGGTGTTTCCAATACTATTAATTCTATTATTTTTGGCAGATTTCTTATTTCTCATTAATGTCACATTGTGTGTATATCTCTATAATAAAGGTTATTTTTTTCAATCTTTCCTTCATTTCTTCATAACATCTGCTTTTCCTTTCCTCTTTTGTTTTCCTTAGAATTGCATCCATACAGAAGATCACAGCTTAGTTTCAAAGCAACTCTGCCTTTATTTCAATCTTAATTTGAAAATATCTACTCGGCATTGGCCAGCATAAAGAATTTCTAGATATGTTCCTGCACTGCATGACCAATAAATCAAAACTGTCTATAATATTTGCTAACATTTTATGTCTGATATTAACAAATGCTTTGCAAATATCTAAATTCGTTATTATTCCTTATTTCAATCTTAATTTGAAAATATCTACTCGTTATTGGCCAGCATAAAGAATTTCTAGATATGTTCCTGCACTGCATGACCAATAAATCAAAACTGTCTATAATATTTGCTAACATTTTAAGTCTGATATTAACAAATGCTTTGCAAATATCTAAATTCGTTATTATTCCTTCATTATAGTTCTCATTACTCTGTACCACTTCCTTTATTATCATTGAATGTCACATTATGTTTTCATTAATTCAGATTACTCAGATTTCTGCACTTATTCTTTTTCTGGCACTTTATCTAACACTGTTTGAATAGTTTTAGCCTGTATATTATAATCATAATTTAGCAGTGTTACACATCTCTACTTTTATACATTTTCTTTCTTAACTTTGTTTTTCCAGCACAATGTAATATATCTTAATACATTATATATTTTCTCTAATGTCCCTTTTTCATAGTGGCCATAAGCACTTCTGTCTTTCATTCCTTTTGCCGTTTGTCTGCATTTTATAATACCTGTATCCTATATGTACCTGTATATGAATCTGATATTCTAGCTATAGTTACAGATATAGTTCTTCAATACACTTATAATTTATGTTTTCCGCTTTAATTCCTGCCTTGATCTCTGCTGTTCTCCCTGAATTACTTTTTACATATTCATCCAGATATGTCATTTGTTAGTGTGTCATATACAATGCTCCAACTTGGTTAACAATTTCAAACAAACAAACAAATAAATAAATACTATTACTAGCTTTTTTGTGTACATGTCATATATATATATATATATATATATATATATATATATATATATATATATATATATATATTCTCCATATTCCTCTTAACTCTAAAATGTGTTATTTGATTCTTCTTTCATTCTTTTCACATATTTTTTCATTTAAATCAAATATGTTCTCTTCTGTCTTCTACGCATTTTCTTGTTGGCCTCTTTCTAATGTACTATGATATTATTTAATCATATACTAATCAAATATCTTGTTCCTCTTTCCAGACTCCTCATTCTTTCTTTTTATATACCTACTTGATATTCTATTCATATTATCTTTTAGTTCTAACCATTGCTCTAGTTTTGATTTATAAAAACAAATAAAAAATAAATGAACAGCACCCATGCCAGTTGATCAAAAACAAATGTGGTAATGTGAGATAGCTGGAGTTGCTTTCTCTTTTTCAGTACAGATGCAGCAACAATGACAAATATGAAAAAGGTGGATTAAAACTTGCCATTATTTTTTTTCTTTAAAAATTCAGTAAAAATATAAAATATAAATATTTATAAGTATAAATAACATGGAAACTAGGTAAAACGTGAACAAAACACACAGTTATATTACTACAACAATGTAATAAAATGTATTTTTGTTCTGTAAGACTGCAGAAGAGCTATAATGTTTAACTGTTGTTGTTGGGCACATTCACATACAAACATATTAGCAGAGCTTTTTGCTTCTTAGCAGCTACTTCCTATCAAATTAATGTTTTCTTTGTATAGCTGGGAATTTTCTAGAATGTTTACTATTTCGAGTTGAATTTTAATTTTGGTTAACAATGAAGGAGACAAGACTCTCTCATCCTGATTCATTCTAAGACATCCCACCATTGTTAGGTCGAGTAACTCTTCCTAGATAATCTAGCACTGTAGATGTAATTTGGTGTCTGAGAACTGTCTGCTACCCTGCATCATAGATTTTCTTTTCATTTGCTTTGCCTGTTTATATTCATTCTTATAATCCTTTTGGTACGGCTAGTGTTAGAACAAGGCAGGAAATTACACTGTATATATATATATATATATATATATATATATATATATATATATATACACATACACATGGGTCTAGGACTATTCACTGAAAGCACATTTCACTGAAAGTCAAATGACTGTGCACAAATCACTGAAAGCTCAATTCACTTAAAACACAATTCACTGAAACACATTTCACTGAAACTTATATATGGCCTTTTCCCCACTGTAGTGTGACCCTGGAGTTAGTATATGTAGTAAGGGGGGTATGGGGGGCACCACCCCCCACATAGTTTGGATATATATTATGTTCAGAAAAGAGTAACTTATTGGAATTGCAAGTATCCATGTATATAGTTCAAAATATTTAAAATAGGTGGGGGGCTACACCTCCACACACCCCCAATGTGGGGGACGTTGCCCCTCTTACTATATATACTAACTCCAGGGTCACACTACAGTGGGGAAAAGGCCATATATAACTTTCAGTGAAATGTGTTTTAGTGACTTGTGATTTCAGTGAATTGAGCTTTCAATGAATTGTGCACATTCAAATGTGTTTCAGTGAAATGTGTTTTCAGTGACTAGTCCTAGACCCACATATATATATATATATATATATATATATATATATATATATATATATATATATATATAGATATGGATTTGTACCACTTCATTGTTTCACTGAAAGACCATTGCACTGACACCCATTTCATTGAGACCAAATCACCTAAAGTTCAATTCACCTAAAACTCATTTCACTGATAAGTAGTACTCTAAGGCAAGCCAAAGGTGTATGTCCTTTTCCCCACTGTAGTGCAATCCTGGTGTTAGTGTATATAGTTGGGGAGGCACAGACTCCCACATTGGGGTATGTGTGGGGGTGTAGCCTCTCACCTAGTTGGGTTTTACCAAATAATGTAAAACAAAACCAGACAACAGAAAACCAAATTAAGTGGGGGCTACGTCCCCCACGGTCCCCTAACTATATATACTAACACCAGAATCACACTACAGTGGGGAAAAGGACATATACCTTTGACTTGCCTTAGAGTACTACTTGTCAGTGAAATGAGTTTTAGGTGAAATTAACTTTCGGTGAAATTAACTTTAGATGATTGGGTCTCAGTGAAATAGGTGACAGTGAAATGGTCTTTCAGTGAAGTGATACGAATATATGTATATATATATATATATATATATATATATATATATATATATATATATATATATATATATATATATATATATATATATATATATATATATATATATACTTTTTTTTTTCAAATCCAATCTGTAATCACACACATTAGTATATTTAATTCTCAAACTGATTTTCCTAATCCATTTAAGCAAAGAATCGTATTTATTCAGTTTCAAAAGCATATGGCAGCTGCTTAATTAGTTCATATAAGGGTAAATGTATAGTACTTGGGAATTTTAACTGTTGTCATCTGTCTTTCAGACAGAAAGGTTGCTTACCTAAAACTATTTTAAGTTAATAGTATAGGTGGTTTATTTTTAAGGTCTTTTTAAGATCCCTTTTACCTGTAAACAAATTAACAAACCAAACGGTTTTAAGAAGACCCTAAAGTAACACTCAAATAATTTCTGCTATGCCCCTGCTCTCACCCAGGATAAATTCTCCTAATCTGTTCTCTTCTCATTAAACCTTACTTTACCTCCAGCCCTGCCCTCTACCGTTCCCTTCACAAACATCTCCTTAATCACAAATATGTCAGCATACTTAATTCTTAAACTATGTTGCCTATTTTATTTAAGTAAATGATCTTATTTATTCAATGTCATGTGAGCAGCTGCTTAATTAATTTGTATAAGAGTAAATGTACAATACTGTGGAATTTTAACTGTTACCATCTGCCTTTCAAACAGAAAGGATGCCTACCTAAACCTACTTTAAGTTAATAGTAGAGCTGACTTATATTTCAGATCCTTCTCACCTGTAAACAAATTGACAAACCAAACAGTTTTAAGCAGACCCTAAAGCAACACTTAAATGTTTCCTGGCTATGTCCCTATTCTCCCCCAGGATAAATGCTCTAAATCTGTTCTCCTCTCATTAAGCCTTACTTTACCTCCAGCCCTACCCTCTACCTTTTCCATCACAGACATCTTTTTTCCTCCATACCTTTTCTTCACAAATATCTCTGTTTCCTCACTGCCTCACACTTAACTCCCCTCTTTGCCTAGGTTATCTCTCCTCCTTTTTTCACCCTAAGTCACCTCTGTTTTTATTACACTTTCAATATTTTCTCCAACTTCTTTCACTGCTCTCTCATCCCACATCTCCCTTCTTCCTACTACCTTAAATGAATTTCACACCTCTACAACTCTAACTTACTCCCCTTCACAACCCCATCTCACCCTTTCTAACTTCACACAGCTCTGATGATATCTCCTCTTCATCCTCTGTACAGTTTGACGTAGCGCACCTACTCCTGATTTTTTTTTACCTTTCATATCATTCAACAACTCCTAACAATATATTTCTGCTTACAAAGTATTCAATGCTGACCATCTAAATTGGCCTTACACTTTATGCATCAAATCTACTATTATTATTTTACCAACTTAACGTGAAGCACCAGCTTTCACAACTTGTAATACTTGTGTATCTGTTACCTCTTTAATGAATGTTGCTCTAATTTTCATACATACCTATGAATATTGTTACATTTTAATTGTTTATAATCTAAGTATCTTTGTTAATGTATGCATTTGGAGCTTTTCTCACTGGGCTTCTGCTGAAAAGGCGTTTTGCATAGCCCAGTCATACTTTCCCAGAAAGAATAACTAAAATAAAATAAATAAACAGTGAACATTAAATGCAACCTTGGTGTGTCAAATGGATCTGGTTGGTGGCAGTGAATTACCACTAAAGCTCAGGAAAGGGCTGTGTTACTAAAAGGTATTTTCAGTCTGTCCTGTACATTAGTACGTGTAAGTGTGTGTGTGTGTATGTGTGTGTGTGTGTGTGTGTGTGTGTGTGTGTGTGTGTGTGTGTGTGTGTGTGTAAGTTTTACTCAATTTGCATTTACTGTTTGTAAGCTAGTATAAAACAATGGGCTGAGAATGAGGTAGGTGAGTTCATGGGCAGCCATTGTCTAGATCCCTACTAGATAGCTGTTTAGTGTGAGCTTTATTTGGATGTGGCTGGTGTAGGCCATAATCCGTATTGGCGCTTACATTTTTAAGGCCAAAGACCTCACGCATGTTATTATTATTTGTAGCAGAGGTGTTTCTGACACAATAGTTAATACCTGGGAATGGTTTCGAGGCTGTATGTTTGAATATTACTTGTTCAAAGTGGTTCATATTTGTATCCCATACTCTGGCATATTATTAACCAATGTCATTGAATAGGATTGTAAGCCCATACCCTTGTGTATTAATTCTGAACATCGGGTGGTATTATCAGATAGTGGCATTGCACCTAAAATGAATAGTTTAATCATGCAAATAAAATAAAATAAATACAAGCTTTTGGATAAAGCACATTGTTACTAATGTAAAATATAAAATATACTACAGTCTGCCTATTAGTATTTAGAGCATAATGACTATCATCAGCCTGTAACACTATTTTATATTTATTTTAATTTATTTGCCATTTGTAAACTGGGTTAGTCTGTCTGGGCAGGTGCCCTTTTCAGCAGAGATCTGAGGAGAAAAGCTCAAGAAACATTGCTTACAGTTAGATGCAAAAACAAACTTACAGTTGAATAGTGTTTACAGTTAGATACAAACATTATTTACAGTTGCATATAAAACTAAAAATACAGAATATAAATTCTTTTCAGTTGCATATAAAATTGAAAATACAGATATAGTGAAATTCATAAGATGGGTGTATATGATGAGTTCAACATTCTTTTAAGAGGGAAAAAGTGTAAAAGAGTCCAGGTACTTAGGGAAAAGAAAATTAAAGGTAAGAGGCAAGGGGGGGTTAGAGGGTATAGCAGGTACTAATAAGCATTAAATAGTAGTAGAGAAACACATTGTATAAATTAGTAGGCAAGGGTATCAGGCTCACAAGCAGGTGGGGTCTTTACAGGGGCAGGACCATGAATTTTGTTGGTAATCCTTTAGGGCTAGTTTGAACTTGGGTGAGTTTTGGAGAGATCTGATGGGGAGAGGGAGCTTGTTCCAAGCTGTGGTGACTGCATGACTATAGAGACTTTTACCTAAAGTTATATTAGGTTTGGAGATTTGGAAAAGGTATTTGTCAGACCTACGAAGTTTCTGGTTAGAGACATAAGGGGAGATGAGAGTTATTAATGAGGGACAAACTTGGGGGTACAGCAGGATAGATTGTGTCACAAGAAGCTGAGGTAGAAGGAGTTGGTTATGGAACTCTGGCCAGTTTAGTTTTTGTAGTGAGAGGCAGTAGTGTGAACGGTAGGGGAGATTTCTGGCAAATCTGGAGATTGTATTATAGGTTAGTTCAAGTTTGTTTAAGAGATTTTTTTGGAGGTTGGTGAAAATAGGGGCAGCATAAAGTAAAGTTGGAAGGAGGTAGGCTTGGGCAAGGGATATTTTAGATTCCTGTGTAAGGAATGTTTTATTTCTGTATAATAATCCAAGTTTCTGATGGGTCTTTTTAGATGCAGTTGTTGATGTGGATGTCAAATTTTAGTTCATCATCAATGTGCATACCGAGAAGTTTGGTGTGAGAGTCTGCCAAAATGGCTGTATTGTTTAGGTAAGAGACAGAGAAGGAGGTTTTGAGATTTTGGAGAGATTTTGGGAGGAAAAGAAGAAGTTTAGTTTTATTTGGGTTAAGTAGGAGTTGGTTAGTGGAGAGCCATCTTTTGACAGAGTGCAGTGTGTCTTGTGTGAGGGTATGTAGGTGAGTTAGGTTGTCAGTGGTAGAGATGATAGTGGAGTCATCTGCATATTGAATAAGTTTAGAGTGAGGACAGGATTGAAAGAGATTTTTCATATAAATGTTGAATAGTAAGGGGGCCCAGGATGGAGCCTTGAGGGACTCCAGTAAGAACGGGAAGGAAAGGTGATGTAGCTGATATCCATTTGACAGACTGAGTTCTACTAGACAGGTAAGAGGAGAACCAGTTAAGGGTAGAGTAAAACAGGTTGAGGGAAGAAAGCTTGGAGAGCAGGAGGTTATGTGAACCAGTGTCAAAAGCCTTAGAGAGGTCTAGGAAGAGGGATGATACTAGTTTGTTGTTGTTGAGAGAGGTAGAGATGGAGTTAGTGAAGGACAGTAGGGCAGTAGATGTGCTATGGTGTGGGCGGAAGCCATGTTGAGTAGGGGTCAGGAGATTTTCATCAGTTATATGTGCCAGGAGTTGTTTGTGGATACACTTTTCTAAGATTTTTCAGAGAGGTGATAGGATAGCGAGAGGTCTGAAATTTGAGGGGTCGGTGGAGTTCCCACCTTTTTGCAAAGGAATAATGTATGCTTTTTTCCATATTTGTGGGACTATGTTTTCCTGGATAGATCGGTTAATACGTATGGAGACTGGATAGGCTATGGAGGGGGCTGCTATTTTGAGGTAAAGGGAAGGCAGATTGTCTGCTGAAGGGGAGCATGGTTTAAGTTTTGAGAGTAGGGATTTAATAATAGTTGCGGGGATAGGTCTGATGGTGAAGGTGGAGTGGTTGAAGGGAGGGGTGGGAGTGTTATGAATAGTATTTGTGTTAGATTTGACAATTTTTTGTATGGAGTCTATGAAGAAGGAGTTGAGGGATGTAGCAGTTTCTAGAGTTGAGCAGTTTGGGGAGGGGTTAGGAGGGGAAGGGTTACCTGGGTGAAAAAGCTTGTTAATGGTATTCCATAATTTTTGAGGGTTAGAGTGGGATTTTATTTGAGGATTCAAGAAAAAAATATTTTTATCTAGGGTGATTTGTTTTTTTGTGGTGTTGCAAAGTTCTCTGTAGAGTTGAAAGCTGGAGGGGCTTTTAAGTTTATTCCAGGTTTCCCATGTGGAGTCTCTTGTCTGCATGAGAGAGAGTGGCTTTACTTATCCAAAGTGCAAAGTTTGATTTAACTCTAACTTTTCTAGTGGGAGTTAGGGAGTTAAAGGTGTTAAGAAAGATGCTGTTAAATGTGAGAACAGCTTCTTTGAGGGGGAGCTGTTGGAGAGGGGACCAATTTATAAATGAGAGTGTCTGATTAAATAAATCAGGTTTAAAATTGGATAGGTTATGGCAGTCTCTGTATAGATGGGTTTTAGATGGTTGGGATAGGTGACGACTTATAGAGATGGGGTGATGATCGCTTAGTGTGTCAGGCAGTATAGAGGGGTTATGATAATAGTCAGGATGGGAGGTAATTATCCAGTCTAGAGTGTTACTGGTATTGGATTATTGATTAAAACGAGTTGGGGTGGTGATCAGTTGGGTGAAGCCATATAGTCCGATGTTAAGTATTGGGGGATTGGGTAGTAAGATAATTCCAGTCGATGTTGACATCACCAATAATGATGGTTTCATAGGAGATAGTTTGGGAGATTCAGGACAGAAATAATTCTATTGTAGGGATATTGTTACCAGGTGGTATGTAGATACTGGCAATGGCAATCCTTTGGTGATAATTAAAATTATATAACATTGTACTATTTATTTCACAAAGTCCACAGGTTTTGCTTATTTATTTATTTGTATTCGTTTTCCAGGTTATAGCATTGATCTCCATGGACCATTTTCAGACTCAGCCAGGGAGCAGTGCCTGGGTAAATGACTTGCACAGAGTCACACAGTTAGGCAACAGAGGCTGAGGGAATGAAACCTGGCCCCACTGGACCACAGGAAACAGGACACAATTCATTTTGATCAAAATATAAATGATAGTTCAACAATAGTAGCCATTTAGTTTAACATTTTAACAATATAATGGCCTCCCAAAAGGCCCTTATTTACTGCTTGCTGCATCAGAAAATAAAGTTTTGCTTTGTGGTGCTTTATGGTTAGCTTCTAATGAATGCTTGCAAATGCACTTTCTATCACTGGGGTTGCTTTTATCACTCAAGTGCCCTAAAATTGTTATGAAAGGCACATGCACTGTTTTGCATCACTTAGTTAATAGCATCATAAATTCTTAGTTTTACATTTCCCAAACAAATTATTGTAATAACTTTTAGCAGTATCAGGATGAATACATTTGTTCATGTGTCTTAACAAAGCAACATCTGCTGTACCCTGAATATATACATATCCTTTTTATTCAAATTCACAAAATTATCAAGTCATGTTTATTATTTCATACTTATTTATAGAACTCAAAATCTCCCCTGCATCTCCATTATCAATAGCAATCAATGTCAAAATATTCAAGTTTCTCTAAATAATTCTACTTTTTTATATTGAATATTGATACAAAAAATAATCACAGAAGACATAAACCATGTACCTTACACAGCAACTTTAATTGCTTAAAAGCATTAAACTATAACATGAACCCCATAAAATATTTATGAAACACTTCACACTACCATTACTATCCTCCATAAACTACCTGGGAAAACTGATGTAGTACTTCACCATGTTCGAACTAAAACATATCTAATACAACTACACAGACTGGCTATTAAATATGTATTAAAAAGCACTTCAGAAATGGTGTCCAGCTTTCTGTAATCCTTTGTCATTCTCTTTACTTCTTACTTGCAGAAAGGTAATACGATACAATGCCTATATTATTATTTTTAGTTAAACTGGAATTCATACATTTCCTAAGTTTACTTTTATTCACAGGTTTTATTAGAACCAATAGTTTTGCCATGTTGCTGGTGTTTTAAGTACTTTTATCCCTAACTATTGCATATCAGTGGGTAAGCAATCATGTTTAATGCTTCATCTGAAGAGTGATGTGTTTTATCCAAAAGCTTAGATTTTTATTTTATGCATGCAACACAACTAATCATTTCAGCATTGATTGGCCATTTTTATTTGCAGTTACTTGCTGATTTATAAAAAAAAAATCACATCATGGTAATTCTGACATAAATGCTGCAACAACTTTTTTCTTAAGTTAATTCATAATCTAATCTTACTATTCCTTCTTCAGTTTATCTTTTCTGTAATTTTCCAAATTCTTCGAAAAAAAATGACTTGTGAGGCCTCATGGTCCAAATATATGATAAAGTTAATCTCCTGTCCATATTTTACTGACATTTCCCCATTCAAAATCAGTTTTAGTCCTTAACTCTCCTTCCCTGTATGTTGCTTCTTATTTACATGCAACTTGAACTGTGCCTTTTTGTATTATATCTTTCTTTACACTATTATTTGTCATGTACTTCAGCTTAAAATCTCCTTCCCACAATACAGCACACTGTATTGTTAAATACGGTCTGCATTTTAAAATGCTTATCTTTCCACCATTTTCAGCAAAACATAAATATTGTAGATCCCTAATGCTCTTCCTTTTATGAAAATACTGAAACATACTACCTTTCTAGGTGCGCTGTGTCTTCACTTTAATATTTTACTATATTTTGAATAAAATATAATCTTGAACATTATTTTACTTTTAAATATCTGAATAATTGTCCTTTCAAAATAACCTCTATTTATTTTATTCTATATTCTAAATAAGCCCTGTTATTTTGTGTAAATAACCACCTTCAGTTCATACAAAATGTTAAGATATAATCAGTGTTCTTTTCCATTTTTTTCATTTGATTTACGCTTACATTTAATACACTTCATACTCTATCTTCCATCTTTAGTGTTCTTACTTGCATTTCACAATTTTTATCATTGCACCAACTGATGTACCTTTAACCTTTTTTAAATCATGTACTCTAGTCTATTTCCTCACTTTCCTCCATTGTATCTTGTAACAAGGTGCATAACTTTTCCTGATTTCTGCTTTCCTGTTCCATTCCATTTTGTATAAACTCCTATGCTTCTGTCTTTCATTATCTGCTGTCCCAGATGTACTTTGTTCTGCATTTCTTTCTTGTTCATGTCACTATATCCATCTAATTACGTATTTCCTCTTCCTGTGCTCTCTCTCTCTCTCTCTCTCTCTCTCTCTCTCTCTCTCTCTCTCTTTTTTTTTAGTTAGCCTGTGGCATCTCTACTTCATTTTGGCATCTTCTTTGCATTATCTTATTAATTACTAAATTCGGGTCAAAGAGGGACTTGTTATTCACATGTTAGTGTTCTCACTTGATTCACATTTTTAAAGCATATCTGTCAGGATGTACAATGTGCTCACTGATTTATCAAAAAATCCAAACCTTGACACATTTCTTTTGGGTGAAAACTCTTCCCATTTCAATATTTCACCAGTAGTCTGTGCATGTAGTATCCTAAGATCAACATATACAATAACTGCTAGTGAAAAAATGTTTCCACCAAAATAGCCCCTACTTTCTGGAACAGACTGTACAGTAAGAAAACAAGTACTACAAACAGTAACAACAAACAATAGTAAGGAATAAACAACTACATGTGAAGATTATAACTGAAAAAAAATATTTTTTTTTTCAATTTATTTTTTTCTTTCAGTTATAATCTTCACATGTAGTTATTTATTCCTTGCTATCATTTGTTATTATTGCTTGTAGTACTTGTTTTCTTACTGTAGTTATATATTGTACTTTCTGGAGCTTTTCTCCTCGGGTCTCCACTGAAAATGGGACAAAATCCCAGTTGGACTAACCTGGTTAACAAATGTCAATAAAAAAATAAAACAATGTAAATTAAATAAAAAAGGGGAATTGTCACTTTTTAGTTAGCAGTTGAAGGCCTACTTACTGAAATATAAGAAATGCTTTTGTTTTTGTTTTAAAGCTCAAGTTTAAATAAGAATGCAAATGGCAAATACAAGGAATCAGTCATTTTTCTATTCAAACATTCAAACACAATGAAATAATATTGCTTCACCACAAATAATAATACCAATACTAGAAATGTTATATGAAAGCTAACCACATATATTAGAAATGCTTACTGTAGCTGCAAATACTATAAATACTTCTCTCTGAAATATTTTAAAACATAAAAATTACAATCAGAGGCTTCTTCATATTAGAGAAACAATGGGCAGTGTTACTGCTCTGACATTTACTAGGTCATGTGTATTTACATCTGCAACTGGTCACATGATACATGTCAACCAAATATAAAGCTGTAGTCTAAAGTTAAACATATATTGTTTCATTGTGTAAGCTAGTAAATGTGCTAAACTATAGGGTATGAAACAGAATACTGCTATGTCTGTAATGGGCTGTTACACAGGATTTGTTACGATAGTATTAATGTACTACTGTACATGCTACTGTGATATAACATTGTGAAGAGTTTTGTTGAGACCCAGGTTGTGGCTAAAATGAACCCTCAGGCCAGATCACTTACTCAGTTAACAAATTCTAACTAACTAATTAAATTATGCATGTTTGGTCTGTGTCTTTATCCCCTTTTTCTCCATGACTCAGTATTTCTTCTCCTGGTCTTATCACTTCCCTACCTGTGCATTCTGACAATAGCTTACCTTCTATCACCACTTCCTCATTCTCCATTGTGTTTACCACTGACACTATCATCACAGCCTATGTGCAAATTTATATAGTTTAGAACATATGCTCCTATTCTCAGGCTTGATTTACCCTTTTCATATGATATACCTGTTTAATGAACTATGTTCCTATTTTCAGGCTTGATTTACCCTTTTCATATGATGTACCTGTTTAAGGAGGTACATTCATATTTTTAAGCTTGATTTACCCCCTTCACATGATGTACCTATTTAGAAGATAAATCTCCTATTTTCAGGTCTGATTTATCCATTACACATAACTTTCTGAATACTCCCACTTACACAAGATTTTGTAACTGTTAAATAAATAGGAAACCAGACTACATGACCAACATATTGGTGGCACCAATAACTTACAGAAACAGGACCCAAAATTACATCTTTCTTTTACAGAAAATAATTGATTTTGTAAGGTAGATTTTTGTGATATCATTCCTTAAAACCTACAGCTTTTGCCCTGTATTTGATAATATGCTTATATTTTTGCATGATTTTGTCACTTTCAGTATTTGAAACATGTTTCTACTGGAAGTGAGAACAGTTATGTTATTCAGGATTCAGATTTTAAAGTAATCAGGTCCTCAGAATTTTTTGGTTGGACATACTTACTTTCAAAAGCTTTTGTCCATATTGTCAGTGTGTACAGGTTGATAAGTTTCCTATGTGTTTTCAAGTGGGTCAGCTTGTGCAATGGAAATTTCACTCTATTTTGCAGCATTTTGTATAACTATACATTTACAGTAGAGAGTCGATTATCCAAAATGTCAGTTATCCAAACGCAGCCTTACAAAGTTTTAGGGTTGGAAAAATCATAAAGTCTGAATATGTAAACATTATACTTATTCGCTTGTGCATGTTTTTTGAGTTTGTAGCCCTCTTGTGTGTGAAAAATATTCTTTATTGTCCACTGGAATTGCTGAATGGTTGAAAAGTGTATTCTCTGTGTCCAGAAAAGCAAGATTTTAGAAGTTTTTTTATGTGGTTCAATGTATGTTTGATTATCAGAACAGTTTGATTATCCGAACTACCCCTGGTCCCAATTAGTATGGATAATCAACTCTCTACTATACTTGATTTACAGCACCTTGCAAGCCATATCATTTTCCTTTGCCTCACTGATTTTTAGAGTATTAATTTACTTACCACAATTCGGAAAGAACAATGCTTCATAAAATAAAACATTACTATAGAGAATCTATGAATGCCTTCCACCATGTTCACACCATTAATCTATCGTCATCATCATCATCGTCATCATGCAGTGGGGGGGGGGTTTCCCAGTATCCTCATGAATTCTCCCACACACATGCCATGTGTATAGCTACTGTTTCATGTTCCCCTCGAAAATAGATTGCAGGCCTTGGAGACTAAGCCAGTTGATAAAAATACACATAGATAGGTAGATAGATAGATATATAGATAAACAGATAGATAGATAGATAGATAGATAGATAGATAGATAGATAGATAGATAGATAGATAGCTAAAGTTGCCTCTGCTCCTCCTTTACACTTGTGCCATCCTTTCCTGGTTCTGTTCCAGGGAACATTGATCCTTTTCAGACATGCACAGTAACATTGCATAATAACCATGTTTCCTTCTCCCTCCACGCTTCCTCATCAACTGTGCCCTTCTTCTTACTTCCCACAAACCAGTGTGGTGCTCCCTCTTTATATAATCTCTTCTAAAGTACATATGTATGTGTGTATACACACACACACACACACACACACACACACACACACACACACACACACACACACACACACACACACACACACACATTTCTAAGCTTTGTTTTATATCCTTCCCTCTTCATATGCCTTATCATTACTAATCCTGAACTGAACACTTCTATCAGGTGCTCTAGATATGGCCTCACCAGTCCCCTGCACAATTGAAGGATATCATCATTTTTCCTGAAATCCTGTTATCACTGTATACATGCCAAAATAATGCCAGGCTTTACCACTGCACTTTCTCAGTGCATAGCATGATTCCAGTCAGTGGAGATTATTACTCCAAAATACTTGCCTTTTGTCCTACATAAATTTAAATTTAATTTTCTATTAAACTCTTAGCACACCTTTGAGATATATAGCAGTATCTTTTTTTACATAAATTCCAACCCCCTCATTGGTCAGGTCTGACCATAAGCAAATCACCCTTGACATCCACATCCCACCCCCACCCCCCAGTAAGGAAACCTCCTTAAAAAACTTCTCCAAAGCCAACTTCATGCTACTGAAGTCAGAAGTGACAAACTTCACAACACCGACGCAGACAGGATCTGGAAGTTCAACTGCAGAATCCTACACTAAGGCACTGTACGAGCACATCCACTCGTGCATGAATCGTGCCATCCCAAATAGAACCAAGATGCTCTTCTCCAAAAAAAGGAAGCCAATCTGGTGGTCCCCTGCTATAAACAAACTACACAACAGAAGGAAGAAACTGTTGCAGAAAAGAGGAAAATCCCAGGATGCAAAACACTCCCTCACCAGCCTCAGTAAGAAGCTGAGATCCCTTATAAAATCCTCAAAAGCTAGTTACAAAAATAACATTTCCAAAGATTCCAAAGACAACCGCAAGGCATTTTATAGTTATGTCAAGAATTTATTTGGCAATGCTCAGATCTGCTCTGAGCTACAACAGAATGGCATTAAATATACTGATCCCAAGGATATTGCCAATATCCTGGCAGATCGATTTAGTTCCAACTTCACCCCCTCTCACCCCATAAAGGGCCCCATCTCAATACCAAAAGATTGCCAAATTCCAATAATCACAGCCACACAGGTAGAAACCGCACTCTCCAAAGCTAAGAATACAGCATCCATGGGACCAGATGACATCCCGGGCTGTGTACTACATGAACTACAAAATGAACTGGCACCCCACCTAAGTGTCATGTTTAATCATAGCCTCACCTCAGGCTTTGTGCCCACTGAGTGGCGCACAGCTACAGTTAACCCGCTCCACAAGGGAGGATCCACCTTGGATCCCGGGAACTACCATCCCATCAGTCTGACAAGCCTGATCTTCAAGGGCATGGAACGCATTATCATGGAACCTATAAACAAAGACATTGGCAACCTTCAAACACTGGACCCCACCCAGTTTGGGTTTGTGAAGGGCCGATCTTGTCTCCTGAATCTGATTGACTTCTTTGAATCAGTCTCCAGAGCTGTGGACGAGGGTAAGACGGTCCACACAGCCTATCTGGACCTCGCCAAGGCCTTCGACACCATCCCCCACTCTGGAATCATAGATAAACTTACTAAGCTGGGCATAAATCCCTATGTCACTTGATGGGTTGCCAACTGGCTTACTGACAAAACCCAGACTGTAAAAGTAGCCGACTCTAAATCCAGCTCCAGACAAGTGACAAGTGGAGTACCTCAGGGTTCAGTCCTGGGACCACTCTTGTTTGGCATCTACTTCTCTGAAGTACAGGCCAGCACTAAGGGACTCTGGCTAACAAAGTTTGCAGATGACTGCAAACTGGGAGCCATTACTGAATCCCCAAAGGATGTGGATATTCTACAAAAGGGCCTTACAGAAACAGATGCCTGGTGCCAGAGCCATGGGCTCAAGCTTAATGCCAAGAAATGTATAGTTATCCCCTTTGGAAAAAAACATGTACCCATGAACTACCACATAGGTGGCAGGACACTAAACATTGAAAGTGTGATGAGAGACTTAGGGACACAAGTGGACAGTGGTCTCACTTTTGATAACCACATCGCCACAACAGTCAGGAAATCCTTCTATGTGGCACACCTCATCACTAAGGACTTTTCAGCCAGAAAAAAAGAGGTCATTGTCCCACTGTACTCATCCCTCATTAGACCCATTATAGAGTATAATGCCCCATTTGGTATGTACCTCACAAGACATCTGCAACAGCTGGAAAGGCCACAGAAATACCTCACTAAAAGAATCACAGGCCTAAAGCAGATGCCATATGCCGACCGTCTAAAAAAACTCCAGCTATACTCTGTGGCATATCGTCTACTCAGAGGTGATCTCTGCTTAACATTCAAGGCTATGTCAAACCCTGAGCTGTTGGACATGTTACACTTAAAGAAATCCCAATCCCTCAGAGCCACATGCTCCAGGAATCTAAACCTTATCATCACAATGAACAAAACATGCTGGAGGGATAGGTTCCTGACCCAGAGACTCCCCATACTCTGGAATAGACTGCCCATACATGTCAGGCAGAGCGCCTCATTGGCCCTCTTCAAAAGGAACCTTGATGGTTGTATGGGAGATAGGAAATTCACCCCGGTAATCATGTCAGTCACCCTGCTAGATGGGCCCAGAGAAGTAAATATTGTGGGAAGAAATTTCCAGGGAATTGTTATGGCTAGGCTTGCATAGGCCTTAGGGCCGATAGCCTAGTACCAACCTATGTACCTATGAACTGCCCCCTGTCTGTCCATGATGGCAGCAGTCATGAATTATCAGAGACACCCCAATGACTATTACATCAGTCATTATATGATCACCATATAAACTGATTTTTCTCTCCAGATACAGTGTCATATCTAACAGGATTGGTTCCCAGCACTGAACCCCGTGACACCTCACTGCTAACATTTCCCCTTGACAATTTCCCCTTAACAGCCCTCCACCTATTTTTTCTAGTTTCCAGTCCATTCTGCCATTTCTGACTTCAGTGCACAGCCATTAATTTTCCTAGCAAACTCCTATGAGGCAGAGTACCAGGGGCCTTGCTGAAATGTAAATAACTGCAAAAATGAGACATCCGCTTCAAGTGCCTGTTTGCATGGGGCACAAAATCAGTGATTCTAGTAGTTATACAGTAAGGAAGAGAAAGCTGCACTTGCTATGCTTGCAAGCAGTTTTGCCCTGGCCTGGCTGCTTCCCCTTTGTACACACACAAAACAAGTCTATACACATACTTATGTTTTACAAAACATATGCAGCTCATGTCCTGTTGCACCTGTAAAGTGTTAATGAGAAAGGGTGGGTGATATGATAGTGCTGCTTCTTTTTTGATTTTTTGCCAGGATGTATAGGGCACAGGGGTGAGAATATAGCAATAACCCATGCCTGGGTGTGGGTAATGCTGGATTTACCCACGGTTGGCGTAGTTTGGTCACGAGGGTGAAGCCCGAGTGGCCAAACAAAGCCAACCGTGGGTAAATCCAGCATTACCCACACCCAGAAGTGGGTTATTGCTATTATACAATGACATTATTTAAGAAAAAAATAATTACTTTTCTTAAATAATGGCATTGTATAATGCCTCCTTGCTGCCCTTCCGCAGCTGTCTGGTATTCTGCGGCAGTTCTGATGTACTGCGCATGCGTATGCCTACGCAGTACATCAGAGCTGTGGGCAAAAGCAATGGAGAAAGCAAGATCTCCATTTCTTTTTACTGTTTCGCTATGTTAAATGGGTTTAACATAGCGAGACAACTTTAAAATAAGCAATGGAGATCTCCGTTGCTTATTTTAAAGCTGTCTCGCTATGTTAAACCCATTTAATATAGCGAGACAGGTTTAAAAAAAAAAGCAACGGAGAAAGCAAGATCTCTGTTGCTTTTTACACACTGTCTCGCTATGTTAAAGGAGTTTAACATAGCGAGACAGCTTTAAAAAAAACAACGGAGATCTCCGTTGCTTTTTTTAAACCTGTCTCGCTATGTTAAACTCCTTTAACATAGCGAGACAGTGTTTTAAAAAAGACTTATACTAATGGAAAAAGTCTGGGCGACCGGACCTTTTTCCATTAGTATAAGTCGATTTACAATGTGCACGCTGAACAATCAGCGTGCACGTTTTGGAATATTAATGGGGGGGTCATGGTATAATGAGAACTAACTTGGTTAGCAGCAGGCAATATTCTTAAAATTAAATATTGACTTGATTAACAAAGACTTGACCAGAAATTTAAATTGCAAGTGAACTTCTTTGGTGGCTGAGATGGAAGATGCTTTCAGACTGCAGGAAGTAAAGAAATGAAGAAATATAAATAGCACAAATGAGTATGGGTCTGTACAGTACACGGAGGATCGTGTATTTGTTTCCATTAAGTAATCACATTCAAGCAACAGAATGTGAAAAATAATTACAAAATATTTATTTATTTATTTAACATTTGTTGATCGGGAATGTCTGACTGAGCTTGCACCCTTTTTCAGCAGAGGCCCGGGGAGAAAAGCTCCACAAAGTATTACATACACCATAAAAATGTTTACAAACAATACAGTATACATGAGGCAATATAAACATGCATTATAATGCTTGGATTCCCAATTGTAGAATGAGAATGTAAAGGTGTTATTTACAAAAAAGGCAATAAAACAATATGTTAAAGTTAGTCATATATCTCCAATACATAAGGGCTTCACCATATAGAGGGGAAGAAATGACAATTAACTCAGACTTTAAGAAAAGAGTACAGAAGTACTGTATATGAAATCTTAGTTCTTAAAGGCAACAGCATGTACATCAGTAAGCTGACGCAGAGGGGAAGTTGATAGAGAGAGCAGGTGACAGAAAAAGTATCAAGAGAAAAAAGGGGCTGCAGCGATGGATAAAAGATGGAAAATGAGAGAATTTATTTTAATTTGCAAATAAGAGAGGAGAGCAGTAGTAGTTAGAATCAAGTGAAATCTGAGAAAGGGGAGTAAGCTAAGTGGGAAAAGAAGGGAGGGAGGTAAATATGAGTAGTGGAGAAATTAAGTGAAAAAAGTATTAGGAGTTAAGAGTTCTGTAGTGAGAATTACATATGAATTGAGAAAGGGATGTATGCAAAGAGGGTCAGGTGATTAGGTTTACGGTGGTTGTGTACAGGAGTAAGTCCAGGTTTTTGTAAAGTGGACTTATAGGGTAATTTTACATGGGTGGGGCTGTGTGATAGATATGATTGTTAAAAGTAGCTTATTCCAGTGGATAGAGGGAAGATAGTTGTAGAGGGTTTCACCAATTGATTTTTTAGGTTTATAGATGTCAAGGAGGTTTTGGTTGGTTCTTCTAAGTTTTCTGGTTGAGCAGTAGTAATGTAAGATGTTGGAAATGTTAGGGCAGAAGGAGGGTTTGTAGAGGATGGAGTGGATAATATTAAGTTGATAGAAAAGAAGTTGATTGGGGAAGCCAGAAGTGTTTTCAAGGCCAGGCAGTGATGGGATTTAGGTTGTGTTGGCGGCAGATCTAGCTATTTTGTGATATGTATTTTCCATCTTATTTAGTAGTGTTGCCTATAGGTTAGTGAGGATTTGGGAGCCATAGAAGAGACAAGGTAGGAGATAAGCAAGAGAGAGTAACTGTCTTGCCTCTGATGTGAGATATCTTCTGTTACCTTATAGTAAGGCAAGCTTTTGGTTAGTATTTTTGATACAGTAATTTATATGAAGGTCGAACTTTAGTTTATCATCAATTATGACTCCTAGTAGTTTGGTATGGGATTCAACATTGATGGTGGTGTTGTCTAACGAAGTAATAGTGAAGGCTGAGGTGTTATGAGAGCGTGATTTAGGCGAGAGTGTGATTTAGGCAGAAATAGAAGTAGTTTAGTTTTCTTATAATTGAGTATTAGCTGGTTATTGGTTAGCCAGGTCTCAATATTTGTGAAAGTTTGCTGGGTTTTGGAAAGCAGGTCTGAGAAATAATCAGAGGAGGTGATGACTGCGGGATCACCTGAATATTGGATGAGAGTTGAGTTGCTTTTTTTAAACCTGTCTCGCTATGTTAAACTCCTTTAACATAGCGAGACAGAGTTTTAAAAAAGACTTATACTAATGGATGCAAGATTTATAAAGATTGTTAGTAAAAATGTTGAATAGAAGAGGTCCTAAAATGGAGCCCTGTGGCACATTTGTGGTGATTGGGAGAGGAGGGGACAGTGTAGAAAGCCATCTAACAGATTGTTGCCTATTGGACAGGTAGCTGCTGAACCTAGGGAGTGAATGGGAACAGAGTAAGTTCAGAAATGAGCAAAGGACGAGACACCATATCAAATGCCTTGGTTAAATCCAGGAATAGGCAAGAGACTAGTTTGTTATTGTCTCTGGATTGCACAACTGAATTGGTAAAAGCAATGAGAGTGGAGGAAATACTATGGTTCAGTCAAAAAACATACTGAGTGGGTGTTAAATGGTTTTCTAGTAATAGGTGGTGTAACAATTGTGCATGTACACATTTTTCCATGATTTTTGAGAGTGGAGACAGAATAGCTATAGGTCTAAAATCTGAAATTTCTGTAGATTTTTCCTTCTTTATGGATGGGGATAGTATAGAATTTTTTCCACATAGATGGAACAGTAAATTCAGACAGTGAGCGGTTTATCAGAATTGATAAGGGGTATGCAATAGAACAGATGGCTATTTTTAGGAAGTATGGTGGCAAGTTGTCAGCAGATGGAGAGCATGGCTTTAGGTTTTGAAGAAGTTTTTTAATATTGGCAGTTGATACAGGTTGAAGTGAAAAAGTGTTTTTTGGGGATTGGGGTGTTTTTCAGAGTGAGAACTAGATGAGTCAGAAGCAAGAGTGGAGTTTGGAAGAGATCTGGACCTAGAAGGTAGTAATTTACTGATGCTGTTGATGAAAAAGGAATTGAACTGGGTGGCTATTTCAGTGGGAGACAGGTTAGGATCAGGGTTGGGAGATGGTGGGTTACCTGGATGGTTACTATTGTGATTAGAGGTGGATTGTGAGTAGAAGTTTCCTTTATCAGATACTATCATTTCTTTTTTAAATTTTGTTGCTAAGTTCTTTATATTTTATAAGTCTGAAGGAGATTTTGATTTATTCCATTTTTACAACACAAGATCTCTGACATGGATAGAGGAATGAATAATGCTGATAAGCCAAGGGGAGATTTGAGATTTAACTCTTGTTGTTCAAAGAGGGACAGGAGTATTCAGAATATTTAAGAAAGTTGAATTGAAGGTAAGGACAGCATTATTAAGAGGCACTGAAAAGAGTGAAGACCATAATGGAGGCTAAGAGGCTATTTAAGTATTCTGGGTTGAAGATGGTCAGTTTACAAAAAGTTTTGTATTTGTGAGTACTAGTAGTATGGGAGGTGTATCTAAGTACTCAGATAGGGGCATGGTCACTAAGAGAATCAGATAGTGATTCAGGTTTCTGGTATTTATTGGGATGAGATACTAGTATCCAGTAATAACTGAGTGTGGGTTTGAGAGTTTATTTAGGTGGGTTGGAGTTGAGATGGCCTGTGTGAAGCTGTAAAGGTTTATACTTTGACAAGGGGAGTCTGTTTTAAAGTGATGCCAATTTATGTTGACATCCCCTAGGATGGTTGTTTCTGTAGTAATGTTATCTGAAAACCAGGATAGTATTTGTTCAAGGAGGGAGATATTATCACCAGGAGGTATGTATATGGTGGCAACAGTTATGGTAAGGTGTTTGTTGGGAATTACATTAACTGACAGAATTTCAGCAGGGGGTAAAGGAGGTAGAGAGGTGTTAGAGGAAGTTACTGTGAGATGGTCATGGTAAAGGATAGCTACTCCTCCACCTTTTCTATTTGTTTTATCCAGACGTAGTATATTACAGTCAGGTGGGAGAATTTCATTATCTGGGTTATGTGGTTTGAGCCAGGTCTCTGAGAATTAGGTCTGGGGAGTGCAGGTCTATCCATGCATGTAATTCTGCAGTTTTATTCAGAATGCTACAGATATTTAGAGCATAAAGCATGAGGTGCTTATTAGTTAGGGTGGAGTTATAGTTTGGTTTGGAGTGGGGTTGCAGTGGGTGTTAGTAGATGAAGGGGGTCCTGGGTTAGGGTGAATGTCACCAGACTTTAATAGAGTAGTGACTAGTACGGAGGAAATCCGATGAAACAGAAGTAGGAGAGGATTTTTTATTTTTGTTTTATATGAAATGTTATCATGATACAGAAAGTTAGTAGGTTGGGGCAGGAGAATTGGATGAGAGAGTAGAGAGGGAAATATAGTAACGTAATCTGAGTTAAACGAGGGTTGATAGGTTAAAGTACAGGTAGGAGATAGTTGTGGGTTGAGCCTATGTTCAATTAAAGTAAGGTAGTACAATATAGAAAGTAAGTACAGGAAGAGTGTGGGTAGAGACATTGGTTGGTTGAAAGGTAATGGGGAGGAGGGTAGTGAAAAAAAGTGTAGATGATTGTATTGATATAATGTGAAATAGGGGGAGTGACCAGTGCATTGAAGTGATATAATGACCCTAAGGCATCACAATTTGAAGAAATTCCATTAAGAATTACACAGTAACTACAGTGTACAGCCCTTATTGACTATAACTATACCTTCCAGAAATAAATGTATTTTTTTCAGATGGAGTATGGGTTACTATAAAGAAATCTAGGAACAGTTACAGAGATTTTTTGAGGGAAGGGGGTGCATTGCAAAACACTGATGTAGGACCATGCAGTTTGCTTATTTTATGTGAACTTTGTGACCAGAAAAGTCCCAATAGGCCAATGGCCTCTTTTTAGGGGAGCCCCAAGGTGTTAATTCATTATTACTATGGGAGATTTGGCCAGGGAACTGAGGAACTTCCCATACTCATTAAGAACTGTATTGTGGGATCTTTCACATCCACCTAATCTGCCATTAACTCAGGCAGGTGGGTCTTGGTTTAACATCTCATTCAAAGGAAGGCACACTCAGAAGTGCAACAATCCCTTGTGCTGTACTGCATTATCAGTACTGCAAAACAAATCAACTGACTGGTGTGCGAATAAACCCATAGCCTTCTGTACCAAAGGTAAGTATGTTACCTGTTGATCTACTGAGACTGCATCACTAGAAGTGAACAGGATCATACAGACCTGTAGCAGGTGGCTGCAGTAAACATCTCAGTTAATGGAGCATAGACATTGATGTCTGAAACAGTAAATTTGAATCTTAATAGGACTATTGCTTAGCTACACCTTTTTACTATACACACCCAATTTAATATTTTTAGAGTAACATAATTGTGATAAGTAAAGAAGAAAGCAGGATAAACTGGTCAGCTCTGATTTTTTTAAATTTCTGAATGAATAACATTATTAGTTGATAAGGCCCTTGTAACAACATATAGGCTATGTTCCACTTGCAAACTCACTTTGGAATAACAGAGCAAAAAAGCATGATGCACAATTAGATGTTTTAGTTATTTTTTACCATGATGGAAGTGAAGGCAATGAAATGTATAAGAAAATAAAACCAATTACCTAGATATCTGCAAGTAATACCTGTTTGGTGAGGAGAATTATAAAGAGATGTTACATTTCAGTTTTGTGCCAGGGTGCTTATTCAAGTCTTGGAACAGTAATAGACAGAAAAGCCTTGCTTGCATTCATGTTTACATTAATGATCTGACTTAAATCATGTTTCACACTCATTTAGTCCTCATATGTATTTCTTTAATCTAGCTGACAGCAAGATTTTGAGTAGGAAAATCTTTTTTTAGCTAAAAACTTTATTAATGCACAATGTATCAGCATGAATATAAATAACAGTTTAACAGATGATACCTTCTCTTAACAAAAAGTGGTCAAGTAAGGAACTAAGTAATGAATCATGTTAATGTAACTCAAAATCAGTAAATACTTTCCTCGGAACCTATACTGCATTAGGTCGTTGCTTGTATGTACCAGTGGGGGATTGGACTGGCATGGCACTGTGGGATGGGTTGGGTTGGATTGGTATGGAGGCTGGGTTATAGCCAACAGGGGACTAGTGTGGGACAAAGGGGCATAGAATGGATGTGTTGCCATGGGCACCAAATTACCTTTCTACAGCTCTGGACACAAAATCCATATTCTATCCACAGTTCAGCTAACTGCACACCAAGCCATAAAAATGAATGACATAAGATGTACAGAATGTCTACTGGCAGATTAGCTCTGAGGGTTAAAACAACAAGCTATTAAAGAACTTGCTGCATTCCTGGACTTGAGTCCTTTAAATTCAGCTTACAAGCTGTTTGACTCTGAGCAAGCCGAACCAGAAAAATCAGCTCTGAAAAAATGTCACTCATGTCTAGAAAGATTATGAGATTAACAAAGGAATAAAATAAATATATTCTGAAGGCATGATGTCTACCATACAATAGAGAAATGATATTCAGGAACCTGCCCTTCAGAATTATTTTGGTGACCTTCCCTTCCCTGAAATGTCAGTGAGACATTAAATATCTACTTGCAATCATGTCTGGCAATTGCAGAAAAGACACGAAGTTCAGCTAGTGCTCTGCCATCACTGGTTTCAATGTCCATGTACTACTGAAGAGCTCTATCCTGTAGTATTTGATTTGATTCCTTCCATCTTGTCTTCTCTATACATGCTTGAGATGAAATTGCTTGAATGTCAGTAGCATACAGAAAAAAAGATGGATGGCATAATGCCAACCACTGTTTCGCATGGGGAAATCTTTGCCTATGCAGTTTCTAAGTGTGTACTGGCAATGATTCCCTTGTTTAAAAACATTTCTCCATTCTTTGAGTTGGTGGGATTATGAAGCTGGAATATATAAGTTTGAGGGAAAAAAAATTCAATTTTTCACCCTTTTGAATTTCAAGCATTTTTTCCATCCTTTCAGCACATTGGCTTTCAGGAAATCAGCGATGTAATGTGATCCTATCTCATCTACATTCTTGACAGATGGGCTCGGAGCCGAGAATCGGCTCCGACTCGGCCGATACTAAAGCACGAAGTCTCTCATTGGCTGGGCCAACCCCCTATCCCAGGATGCACCTCACCCAAACCCCCAGATCTCGTTTGCCGCTTCTGAAGTAACGACGTGGTCTCGACTTGGCTGTGGCTAAGTACCCTTCTTTTTTGGCCTTTTAAGGTCGTTTTTTGCTCTTAGCTTTAAAAGTTCATAACCAAACAGCTATTTTAATAGCTATTTTTCTAACCTTGTAATTGATTGTGTTGTGTTTTCTGGTTGTTGTGTGATTCCTCTTGTTTGGCGGGCTAGGCCCATTTGAGTTAGAGGGCCTTTGCCCTATCTCTTCGAGCGTTTTAGTTAGAGCTCTTCCCTCCCTTCCCATCCTTGTGTTGTGAGTGACTGCTGTTATGTCTAGTAAAGAAAGAGAACATAAGCCATCTGGCTTCAAAAAAATGTTCTAAATGTGGCTATAAAATGTCCTTAACAGATGGCCATGCCATCTGTGTTTATTGCTTAGGGGCTAAACACTTGCAAGAGTCTTGCAGTGTTTGCCATGCCTTTTCCTCTCGTGTATTACAGGAGAGGAAAAATAAGTTGATTTTAAGAGGTTTAATAAGACCTGTCTTTGAGGAGGCTATTTCTTCTCCCTTTTCGAAACCGAAGAAAAAGAAGTCTTCGACTCCAAGTCCGTCGGAGCCACCAGAAAAAAGAACCAAATCTTTGTCCTCTTCCTCGGCTCTACTGCCTTCGGAGCCACAAGATATAGGATCCATGTTGGGGGTCTTCTTCCTCGGCTCAATTGGTCTCAGAGCCTCAGGAGAGAAGATCAAAGTCTCGGTCTCCTTCCTCGGCTCCATTGGTCTCGGAGCCGCAGGATAGAGAATTCGTAATCGAGTTTGCCTCGGCTCCATTGGCTTTGGAGCCGCAGGTGAGAATTTCGGTTCCGGGGTCGGTTTCGTCGGCTCCTGAACCATCGGAGCCAAAGGGGGTCTCCGTGCTGGTCGAGTCCTCCTCGACTCCAATTCTTCTGGAGCCAATTAGGAGTTGACATCCTAGTTTTACCTCGGAGCCGATAGGAAGAGTTTCTCGGCCCCCATCTGTTTCCTCCAGGCTTTCAGACTTGGATTTAGATAGGGTGGTCCAGAGGCTCCTTCAGTCACCTGTCTTATCCAAATTATTTTCAGCTCCAGCCCAAAGGCCGGAGCCAGCTTTTTCGATACCGTCCTTTCCTCCTCCGACAACCCTGGTGTCGTCAGAGACGGAGCTCACAGAGTTGGGTGAAGCCCCTGAGACGGTTCCGAGACCCACTGCTAGTCTGTCGGTTCCGTCTTCAACTCCAATCCTTTCTGTTCCTTCCAGGGGTTTCGGCTCTCGGGTGTCCTCAGCCGAGCCCGAGGGGGATTTGTCGGGGCCTCTGGTTTCGGCCCCGAGTCTCCCACTTGGTGCCTCGGCTAGGGGGACCCCGACGCTGGTCATGGTCTCACAGGCGGGCCTTTCTTCAGATTCTGGTGGGCCCGCCTTCGAGGCGATGAGGAGTGTGCTGGACAAATCTCTAGTGACTTCACCGGAATCTGTGACTCCTTCCCTAGACAGGGCGACTAGAGCTTCTGGTGCCCCCCTATCTTCGGACAGTGCGGCTCCAAGGCCTGAGGATTCCTCCATGTGTGGTCCCCCCTTTTCCGAGGAGCATTCAGAGTCCTTGCCTGAAGAGCCCCCCCGGAAAAAAATTGTGCAAGAGGAAGCACATAGACTCCCCGGATGAGTCTGTCACCTCGGACACCGACCTTGATGATGCAGAAGGGTCCCCTAAATCGTCCTCTGATGATGTCTCATTCTCCGATGTCCTGGAGATCTTGAGACAGAGGGGTGACTGGCCATCCAAAACCCCTTCTGTGGAGGAGTCGGTCTTCCTCAAGGCCTTTGGAGCCCAGCCCTCCGCCTCCTGGGTGTCTCCACCCTTCGATGAATTGCTCTACCTTATCTGTCGAAGGGTGTGGGAGCACCCTGATTCTGTGGAGCCAGTTCCTTCTCGCCCCAACAAATTTTTGTCTGCTCCCCCGGGCAAAGAGTTTCTGACTAAGGGAGTTCCGGTAGATGCTATGGTGGTGGCGTCTGCCACCCAGCAAGATGTGGCAGAGGCATCTACATCTATCCATCCTCCTAACAAGGAGTCCAGGAGCATGGATAGGTACGGGAAGCATACCCTAACTTCAGCAACCTTTACCCTGCAGTCGCTGAATTATTTGTGTCATTTTACGAGGCTCCAAAGGGATCTCATAAAGGAGTTAGGAGATACCCTTTTGGGTAACATGCCTGAGGCATTGACGCAGTCCGTCAATGCCCAGCTGTCTACCCTTTCGTCTATTGTTAACTCGTCCATGAGGCTCATATCGTATGCAGCCGAGGGGGCGAGTAGGGCAGTGAGTTCGGGCGTAGCCCTTAGGAGGCAAGCCTGGATGCGCTTGTGTCACTTTGCGGAGGCATTCAAGTCTTCTTTCACAGATGCTCCATTCGACGGGTCCTCTCTTTTTGGACCCAAAGTGAAAGACACACTCACTAGATGCGAGCAGGAGGGCAAGACTTTGTCTGCCATTGGAACCCGTTTTTCGCTCCCTTCGAGACCTTATCCTAAGGCTCAGAAGGGAGGGAAGATGTGGTTCAGGAAGTCCCAAAAGTCTTTCCCTGCACATCAATGTGACCCCCCTTCCAGAGGCAGAGGAGGGGGGAACTATTCTGGAAGACATTGCCCTAGAGGCAGCGGAGGCCCCAGCAACACAGGAGACCATGAATCTTTTCGTGGTTCCTCCTTCCAGCGTCCCTGAGGGACTGCCTGACTGTGCGTCTCCAGAGCCAGTCGGGGGTCGATTTTCGGAGCATCCAAGGGCCTGGGGTTCCATCACCCAGGATCAGTGGGTGCTTCGTATCATCACCGGAGGTTATACCATTCCCTTTATCCGTCCCCCTCCACTGTCAAGGAGAATCCCGGACGTACCACCCAGTCAGCAGGATTAAGCAGCTATAGAGGTTGCAAAGCTGCTCAAAAAGGGAGTCATCCAGCCAGTCCCCACAGACCAGACTGGATTAGGAACTTACTCAAGGTTATTTTTGGTGCCCAAAAGAACAGAGGACTTGAGACCCATTCTGGACCTCAGCTGCCTAAACCGCTTCGTAAAAAAGTCCAAGTTCCGGATGGTCATGTTACAGTCTATTTTCACGTTGCTGGAAAAAGGAGTATGGATGTGCTCCATCGACCTCAAGGACGCTTACTATCATATCAAGATAAACCGGGCGTCCAGGGTTCATTTACGCTTCCGCCTGGGAACCAGTCACTTTCAGTTCTGGGCCCTGCCCTTTGGTCTCACCACAGCCCCCAGGGTGTTTACCAAATGTCTGGCAGTGGTGATGGCTCACCTGAGACATCTGGGATTCCAGGTGTTTCCGTATCTAGACGACTGGCTCCTCTCCGCCCCCACCAGGCATCTCCTCACTCTAGCCGTATGTGCCACCATCCAGTTGGGTCATTGGTTAGGAATCACATTCAACTGGGAAAAGTCTGTATTGCTGCCATCACAGCGTGTTGCCTTTATAGGTGCAGAGCTATACTCTGTAGAGATACGAGCATTTCTGCCAATAGAGAGGATAAAGATATTACAGGACCAAGTGCTAGCCTTGCTGCCTCGACGGAAAGCCCCAGCCAGGATGATTCTTCAGCTTTTAGGATCGATGGCTGCTTCCATTCTTCTAGTCCCTCTGGCAAGACTGCATATGCGAGTTCTCCAATGGCTCCTATCGACCCAGTGGTCATACCAAGAGCTTCCACTATCCCACCCGATTCTCATTACAGAATCCTGCCGGTGGGATCTTCGTTGGTGGCTCCTCCCCTCCAATCTGAACCAAGGGAAGTCATTCTGTCCCCCCCCCCTCCCATTGCCACAGTGACCACGATTGCCTCCCAAAATAGGGTGGGGGGGCATTATCTGGGCAGGATGGTCCAGGGCACATGGCAGGATCACGAAACCCACTTGCACATCAATGTGCTGGAAATGAGGGCAGTGCTCCTAGTGTTGCAGGCACTGCACTCCTCTCTTCCAAAGGGTACCATTGCAGTATTCTCAGACAATATGTCAGTGGTCTGATACCTAAACAAGCAGGGAGGAACCAGGTCTTACCCCCTGTGCAGGGAAGCCATGAGAGTGTGGCAATGGGCGATCGCCTCCCAGAGGTTTCTGGTAGCAACGCACATTCCGGGGAAGTCCAATGTGATAGCAGACAGGCTGAGCAGAGTTATTCTGATGCCTCACGAGTGGTCCCTGAGCAACCAAGTAGCGGCTCGCATCTTCTACGAGTGGGGATTTCCCTCTGCGACCTTTTCGCAAGCCCCTGGAATGCGAAGTGCAGCGACTTCTTCTTCCTGATTCCTCCTCCAGGGTTGTCACCCAGGGTCCTCTAGTCCACAATTGGCCCTTTGGTCTGCTCTACGCCTTCCCTCCAGTCCCTCTACTACCAAAGGTGATTCAGAAGGCGATCCGTTTGGGAAGCAGCATGATTCTGATCGCTCCACACTGGCCCCGCCAAGTTTGGTTTCCCTTCCTCTGGAAGTATGCGGCAGAGGGTCCTTGGATTCTGGATCCAGTTCCAGACCTCCTGACCCTGCAGTCGGGTCAGCCCCATCCTTCTCTGCGGACTCTCAAGCTAGCGGCTTGGCTGCTCCACTTCTGACATTAGTCAGACAGCATATCCTCTTGCTGCAGGTGGTCTGGATACTGTCTTCTTCCCACAGGGCTTCCACTAAGGTGTTATATTCTAATAAATGGAAGAGGTTTGCCATTTGGGCCCAGTGGCACAACTTTGACCCTCTGACTGCCCCGGTTTCGGCAGTACTAGATTTTCTGGCAACACTTTTTCAACAGGGTTCCGCTGTCTCCACCCTTAAAGTCCAATTGGCAGCGATTTCTAACTACCATGTAGCCTTTGAGCCCTCGCTCATGAGGCATAAATTGTGCAAGGCCTTCCTCAAGGGAGCTTGGTTACTTCGCCCCCCGGTGTCACAACCTGTAT
>NC_056726.1:1313163653-1313293653 GCF_019279795.1 Protopterus annectens | reverse complement strand
CAATACAAAAATGTATGTGACCAACTACATAAAAGTGCATTTAAACACTACAAATGTACAAACACATACTATTTACGCTGTATTCACATTCTATGCTTGAGGACCACAAAATGTATGAATATAAGTGTGATTTCCAGGAAATGTATACTAACTCTCAAAATACTGGATCTCAGAGCATTTTTAATTTGTTCAAAGGGGTAAAGCACTGACCCACTTGGACGTTTTGCAGACTCTGCCAAGGAGTACTGGCTGGTTAAGTGTCTTGCTTAAAGTCAAACAGTTGGCAGATGGAGACTGAGAGAGACAAACCTTAGACCACGGTAAGCAGCTTGCTAATCACTCACAGCCTTAGTTATTATAGGAACTGTGAGACAAGCTCCTCTGCTCTGAAGTACAGCAATCTCAGAAGTTAGTATATGTCAGTATCAGGGTGTAAGGAATATAACATTCAACCTCTTACCTCCTGAAACAGGAACTCATCAAGAAATAATCAGGGACAAATGGCAGAAATAATATTACTATTAACTTGAAAGATAACAGAATAAGAGAAGATGAATTAACATAAATTTTCTGAAGAAAAATTAGTCTATAATCCACTCCTTTTCTTCCCAGATCACCAATTATACCATAGGGCTCTTTCTTTTTTATTTTTTGCCTCCTTCCCCTGTAACTAAAGAAAAATGATTCATACATTTGTCTCACTGAGCCTAACGTTTACAGCTATACCTTGTACCTTTGTGGCTTTCTAACACTCAGACATAGATTCCTGTTTGAAAGTTTTACTTATTTGTCTGACATTTGAACAAGTAATCCTGATAAAAACCTCAAAATGTTATACTGTTGGACTATCTTTCCTGCTAAAAGTAAGTAAAACTAAAGTGCTAAGTGCAGGTTTTAGGCCCTTATATTCAACTTACTTGTGGTGTGGTGTGGTTCTGCCCGCTCTGCTTGGGCTCACTTCACTCTCCTCCCACCCCTGAATCCTGCCTACCCCAAGTATCCTCAAATTTATACTTTCACCTCATTGCCTGGTCACTCCCACAGCCTCCACCCACCACCATAACTTGTGCTCTCACCCTTTCACTCTTCCCACCAATCTTCCGCTTTTCCCCGTCTACCTTGGGCTGCCTCCTCTGTGGCTTGCCTCTCTCACACTTAACTCCTTCAGTCCCTAGCACACCTACTATCTCCTCACATACTATTTTCACCCCTCAATACTGTTCCTTCCCTCACACTGCTTATTTCTAGCCACCACACTTCCCTAATATATTTATTTATATTTTCCCTATAACTCTTCCCCTTCTTCTTCCATCACACAATGCTACCCTTACTGCTATTTCTCCCACTTCTAATCTCACTAGCCCTAAGCACTTCCTACCACACTGAGCTCCATATCTTCCCCTTCCCCCACCTTTCCCAGACCTCTTCCAACATATAAACAACCTTCACTGACTATTGCCCCCTCTCTCTTGTCTCTCTCCCTTTCAATGTCTTAAATTTAAACTCATGGCCTACCCCGCTCTTACTCCTAAGCCCAAACTCAAGTACCCCATTCCCCTTACTGACCACCCACACCTTTTACATCTTGTCTTTGCTCTTCTGGTTTCTGGTGACATCCATCCTAATCCTGATCCCTCCCCTGTCTCCACTCCTCCACCTTCATCTGTTATTTCCCCCAAAAATGTCATCAAATATATCCAGCCTCAAACATCTCTCTCTATCTCTGCAATGAACATCCAAAGCCTAAACAACAAAACGTCTGAACTTCACTCATGGTTGGCCCAACACAAGCCTCACATTCTGGCCCTATCAGAAACCTGTCTAAAACCTCATATCAATTCCTCTGAATTTCTCCCACCACAATACAATATCTATAGGTCTGATAGGACATCCAAAAAAGGCAGTGGGGTGACTATCCTGTACTCTGTCTCACTGATGCTAACACCTATAGACATTGCCCTGCCTAGTTTTTCCCCTGCTGAACTATTGCTCCTAGACTGCCACATCAATAACCATAGGAAGTTTGCTATTGCCTATATCTATATCCCCCCAGGTAAAAAACATCTCTATCCTTGAACATACACTCTCCTGGATAAACATCTCCATCCCCTATGAAATCATTATTCTTGGAGATGTTAATATAGATTGAAACTCCCTTATTTGTAACTCACCCCAACATTTCATAAACCTGTATGGATTCTCACAACTGTTCACTACCCCTACCCACTTGCAGTAAAAACGCTACTGGTTCCAAAACTGACTGGATCTTGACCAACTCTCCTAACAACTATTGTGACCCGTCTACCTTTCCTGACTCTATTAGTGACCATTCTCCCATCTCTATCTTAAGGCACTCTCCTCATCTCGCTAAGCCCCATCTCTACAGAGATTGTAGGAAACTGACTAACTTTTCCCCTGAAACCTTTAACTATAGACTCTCTGCCATCAACTGGTCTTTCCTAAAACCTCTCCCACTCAATAATGCTGTTACTAAATTCAGCCACATTTTCCTTGCTGTACTAAACTCTCTTGCCCCAACTTGCAAAATCAGAATCAAATCTAATTGTGCACCCTGGCTCTCCAAAGCTACTCATGCACTGATGCATGAAAGAGATGCTCTATGAAAAAAATGGCAAACCATTAAAACTCCCCACCTTTCTCCGAGGTTATAAGCAACTCAGAAAGCATGTATTTTTGGATAAACTACAATATTTCACTAAATTTCAAAGCTCTCACCCAAATGACCCAAAAAATTCTGGAGTACTATCAACTCCCTGCTCCACACGGGTTCTCCTACCATCCCTAACCCTTTCTCCTATCACACTCCCTCTGAAACTGCAGACTTGCGTACTCAACAAATACTTCATAGACAGCATCTCTTAACTCCTACCCTCTGGTAACTCTGCTCATCCCAACTCTTCTGTGTCACCCTCACCTCCCCCTAAACCTCTATGCTCCTCTGTCTCTCAGCCTTTTACCTTGCAACCTGTTTCTACTAAATATATCAAATTCGTGCTTCTTAAACTAAAACCATGTTCTCCCTCCACTGATAAACTCCCCCCCTTCAATTTCTGAAAATTGCTGTTGACTGTTGCATATCCTGTATCTATCTTAATCAACCACACCATTCAGGAATCTACCATACCAGAAATATGGAAATCCTTCTATACCACTCCTCTGCACAAAGGTGGCAACTCTGTTGAACCCTCTAACTATAGACCAATCGCTATTATCTCACCACTCTCTAAGATCCTTGAAAAATGTATACATAATCAACTACTGTCCTATCTCATTCAGGAAAATCTCATCACCCCCTCGCAACAAGGTTTCTTCCCTAAACATAGTACCTTGACTGTCTTACTATCCTTTACTCAAAAGGTTGCAGAAGCTAGGGGCAACAACCTCCTCATCTCCTGTCTATTCCTTGATCTCTCTAAAGCCTTCAACACTGTGTCTCATCCCATCCTTCTTAACAAACTCTCAGACCTAAACCTCTCTCCTTCTACTCTTGGCTGGTTCCAATCCTACCTTACTGGCAGAAAACAAGCTGTTAGATGGCAGCAGGTTTTCTCACCTTTCCTTGCTGTTCAAACAGGAGTGTCCCAAAGCTCCATACTTGGACCACTCCTTTTCAACAATTTTACCAACAACCTGCATTCATCTTGCAGTCTCTCATCTGTAATACAATACGCAGATGAGTCTACTCTCTTATCTATCTCCAATACTATCTCTGAACTACACACACTAACACAAAATTCCTTTATCTCTGTTGAAAAATGGCTGAAAACAATCAACTAATCCTTAACCCTAAGAAAACTCAGTCCTTCTCTTCCTACCTCAGACACTCTTTCACCTTAAAACCAACTTTTTTCTTTCCTCCCTAGATGGTACCACTATCTCCCCTGCCTCACACACCAAACTTCTTGGGGTAATAATTGATGACGAACTAAAATGTGACTTGCACATACAACAGGCCATCAAAAAAAAAAAACACCAAAAATTTGGACTACTTTATAGGAATAGAAAATTCAACACTACTGCCTCTAAATGCACTCTTGTGCAGGCATTTATCTTACCTAGTCTTCTATATGCTTCCCCCATCCTTACCAATATCCAAACTACCTCAATACAGAAACTGGAACAAACATACAACAAAAATGACAGATTTATTCTAAACCAACCACTCTCTTCATATCACTGCTTCTCACTAACCAAACTTCACTGGCTGGAATTTCTACAATCACAACTCCACACTACCTTTTCCATACTCAACAACCACTCTGCCTGCCCTGCTCCCACCTCCCATGTTACACTCTACTCCCCCCTAGCCTCTCCAGAGTGCTGGTCAGCATCTTCTCCCAGTTTAAATAAGCCCAAAAGGAATATTGGAAAATTACTTTACAAACACTCTGTCTCACTAAATTGGAACAAACTCCCTCTCTATATTAGATCCAACCTTTCCTTTCCCTGTTTTAAAAAGGAGCTTAAATCCCACCTACTAAACTTGAAATTATACCATTGCCTTGACCACACACAGTCTTAGTCTGTCCTACTGTATAACCTATTGCATCTCTTAACATTCTTTCTCTGTTAGTAACTTCTGCTTATACTAACCTCCTAAACCCTCAGCTCTACTACTATAGTCCTACTATAGCCCCCTCCTTTCTCTCCCCCCTCCCATTCTCCACACTATTTATCCCCCCCCACTTCCTATCAATGTCTATACACTGTCCTTCTTTTGAACAATGATTATTTTTTTTGTTTTTACTCTCATATGTAGTAAATTTTTAGACCACTGCTATCAGTGTAACCCTCATTGTTCATATTTTTTTCTTTTTTCTCTTTACAATTAATTTCATATTAGCAGTGTTACCTGTCCCTAGACACTAATCTTCTTACCTGTATAAGCTTGTTTCTTTTCTACTGACAATAATGTGTATGTTACATTATAGTTGAATAGTGTCCTTGTGCATATTTTGTATGAATATACTTAACTGTTACATACTAGGACTCTTGTGTGGCTTTTTGTGTGACTTTACAGTTTAATAGTGTTATTGTACATATTTTGACTTTACAGTTTAATAGTGTCATTGTACATATGTTGTATGAATATCCATAGCTGCTGTGCACTAGGTATTTTTCTTGTTAATAACCTAAATCCAATGAAATGAAATGTCTGTCAAAACTTTGTAATTCTACCAATGTCTTTGTAAATATTCATCTGTATGTGGAGATTTTCTCCCCGGGCCTCCACTGAAAATGGACATATATCCAGTTGTACTAGCCCGGCCAACAAATGTAAAATAAAATAAAATAAATAAATAAATAAATTATTTTTAATAGTTTTTGTCCTGTATGTTTATCTTTGCTTATGTTTGCTGGTGCTCTTTCTCTTTGAGTCTCCACTGTGCAATGCAAATAGTTAATAACCTTTTCTTTTTTACAATTATTTTGTATTGTGATTGTTATTTCATATTTGTATATTGTCACTTTATAAGTTCATAGGTAGGTACTAGGCTGTTGGTCCAAGGGCCTAACTAAGTCTAGCCAACAAGGTTCCCTGGCTTACACCACCCAAGAAAGTTAATTTCCTGTGCCCCTGTCGAGCAGAGCCACAGAAGTGATCCCTGGGGTGTATTTCCTATTTCCCATCCGCTCATCAAGATTTTTCTTGAAGAGTGCTAATGAGGAACTTTGCTTGACATAGATGGGTAGCTTGTTCCAGAGTATAGAAAGTCTCTGGATCAGGAATCTATCCCTCCAGCATGTCCTGTTTATTGTGGTGACAAGGTTTAGGTCCCTAGAGAGTGTAGCTCGGAGGGATTGGGACTTCTTTAGGTGTAACACGTCCAACAGCTCTGGGTTTAACATAGCTTTATATGTTAGGCAGAGATCTCCTCGGAGTAGGCGATAGGCTACAGAGTAAAGCTGGAATTTTTTTGAGACGATCAGTGTAGGGAATCTGTTTGAGGCCATTAATCCTCTTTGTGAGGTACTTCTGTGGCCTTTCCAGCTGCTGCAGATGTCTTGTGAAGTACATTCCAAAAGGGGTGTTGTACTCTATAATGGGTCTAATGAGTGCTGAGTACAGGGGAACAATGACCTCTTTTTTGTGGATGAGAACCCTTTTGTGATGAGGGCCACATAGAAGGATTTTCTGACTACTGTGGTGATGTGATTATCAAAGGAGAGACTACTGTCCACCTGGGTCCCAAGGTCTCATCACACATTTGGCATTAAGTAGACTGCTGTTTATGTGGTAGTTCATGGGTACACAGTTTTTACCAAAGGGGATGACAATGCACTTTTTGGCATTGAGCTTGAGGCCATGCCTCTGACACCAGGCATCTGTCTCAGTGAGGCCCTTCTGTAGGATGTCCACATCATTTGGGGATTCGACTATGGCTCCTAGTTTGCAGTCATCTGCGAACTTCATTAGCCAGAGGCCTTCTGTGTTAGCCTGTACTTTAGAGCAGTAGATAACAAACAGGAGAGGTCCCAGGACTGAACCCTGTGGTACTCCACTTGTCACTGGTTTGAAGTCAGATTTGGAGTCCGCAACTTTTACAGTGTGGGTTCTGTCAGTGAGCCAGTTGGCAACCCATCTTGTGACGTAGGGATTTATACCTAGTTTAGTGAGTTTAGCTATAATTCCAGAATGTTTGCTGGGGCTTTTCCCCTTGGGTCTCCACTGAAAATGGGTTTGTTTGGAAACTCAGTTGGACTTATCTGGTTAACAAATGTGAAATAAATAAGTAAATAAATGTTTGTGAGGGATTTGAACGGACACAGCAAGATTTTGAGAGAAAGTGGATTGGGTGCTGGTATAATGGCTATGATGTTTACCTCACAGACTCAGGGTACAGAGTTTGATTCTCATCTTTGAAAGGGAAATTGGCTAGGCTTAAAATGGCCGACAGTGACAACTAGCCTAGTACTTGTTTATGAACCTAAAATCAGGGACAGTTGAGAGGAATGATAGGGCGAGCAGGGGGCTTGGCCACTGCAAACAAACAAAAAAAGCTTTAAAGATGTAACAGTGACTTTCAAAGTTTGCTGTTACATTTGCACATACATTTTCAGAGTTTCAGGAGTCACATTATTATATTTCAAACATTTGACAGCCAGGCTTTTTTAAACTTTATGTTTACTTAACTGGTCCAAAATAGTATTTTAAGCAATGGGCTGCTTACGTTAAAATATTCAGTGAAGTCTATGTGACATATAAAGTTAAATAAGTGATTAGGGAACATAATGCCATATTAGTTAAATACCGAAGGACAGAAATGCAAGTTTTACATTACATCCTTTAGCAGTAGTTTTTATTTTTATTCAACTGTGTTACTTGGCTGTTCAATATTATGTTTGAAGGATGTCATAGTTAGGCAGAAGGAAAAGTTCTGTGGAAGTCACTGCAGACACAGAGTAAAACTGAGACTGTCATTTCTGTTATAACTTAATAGCACCTGCATTGTGCACCTCTGTACTAACCTTAACTTAACTATGAAAGGACTTTAGTTCTAGAGACCATTTACTTATGTTAGGCAAAATCTCTGCTTCACAAGGAGGAAGCAATTCAAATTTCTCTACAAATTATCCTTTTTAGCTTAAAAATTGTTTGGTCAGTTTATCAATACAATTAAAGTTACTATGTCATTATAATATAATACTGATTATATACACATCTATAAATGCTTGTTTGATTTAAAGATTGCTTGCATTCTGTTACTGCCTTTATTTGACTAAGACCATGACTAAAACGATGCTCAATTTGCCTATTTACCTGGCTAACTAGATAAATTAACAAGTGAAATATTCTGAAATGAAATAAGCTTTTGTTAGGTGAGGAAAGGTTCTTCAGATGCTCCAATGATAACCACAGCAAATGAATACACCGTGGACTTTACAGCATCTGCAATAAGTATGGAACTCAATTTCAATTGTTTGTTTTGAGCTACTCAGAAAAATGGGGTGATTAATTTAACTGGGGCCATTCATCACTAACATTAGTTTCCCTGATACATGTTAAACTGCTGATGCAGTCTCTAGATATTCTTCAGATGATAATGTAAGGAAATAAACTGCACGCTCTACCTCTCAAGTGAAACAAAGGAAGTATTACGTTTACTGTTGTTAATCGTGAGTCTATTATTTATTTATTTTATTTGTATTTTGTTTTTTGTTCATGTCTGAAAATTGGCCATTGTTTCAATCACAAAGCAATTTACCAGAAATAAAACCAAAATAAGCAAAACAATTTAGTGCTAGTGGTTCTAGGACCAGTTCACTTATCTGGTTAACTAATGAATGTAAAAAATACAATAAAAAAGTATAAAACCTAGATTAGGTTTTTACTATATTTCTTTCCACTTATCGGTTTATTCAAAATACTTTGGTGCTGTCTGTTGGTTCTATGCACTTTGTTCTACTTATATACAACTGTGGTAATACTCTCACCTTGAGCTACAAAAGCTGAGCAGTAAACCAAAGAAAATGTGCATGTTAGACCATTGAGTCATGTGACAGACACTTGGAGCCAAGGCCTATTACCTTAATTGTTTTACTAACAGCACTGGGGTGAGAGGCATAACAAAGAGTTCTGAAGACAAGCAGGGAAACCTAAGGAACATCACTTCCTTAGTTGTTTAACAGTTTAACAAATGATGGATTATTGCTTCCTTAGTTAGTTAACAAATGTTAGCAAACTGTAAAAACTGCTAACACATAATATGTAATTTACCAGTAAATGTGTTTCAAAACAATCTGTGAAAGCAGGCGTTTTCAAAAAAATATATTATAATGTAAGTACAGAGGTAAAGACTGAAATGATGAGTAATTTTGCTGTATATATTTGGGATTTAGATGCCAAGGCATACTGCAACTACACATAAATAATATACCTACAGATACCTAACTGTAAATACAAATGTATATTTTCAGTAATTATCTTTTAGCTGTTTATTTCTATTATTCATTTATTCTTGCTGTTGCTATGTTCTTAACTCACTTTGTATATAATGCTTTTATTGATATAATTTTTATATTCCCTAGATATTACAGACTATTACAAATGCTTTGCTTGTCTTTTTCTGAGCTGGACCTGGAAAATGTTAATTTGGGTTAGTGTTGCACCCTACATAATGCATATTAATTAATTAATAATTAATAAAGTAGGTGGGTTTGTCCCAGACTCTTGTTTACATATGACACAGGCTCACTAAGGATCACATATATTGAACTAAGGGCAGGAACAATCTTCATCCCCTAACACATCCCTTAATCAGGCAAACAGGGGAAAGGTGAAAATGCATCAGCATGATCCCTGAACTAGAGCTCATCCTACCCATATTAATTAGAAGTTTTTAGAGGGGGAAGACATTGGACAAGACTAGAAACACAGCACTAAAGAAACTCATGCTACAAATAGGTCTTGAACCCAGATCCTCCCTCACATCATGCCAGCTGCTCTACCACTGAGCTGAAAACTGGTGTTTTGGAGCATTGTTTTTCTTTCATGCGTATGTGACACACAAAATAAAACTAGTAAGAACAGCAATGTTATCTCATATTTAGATTTATTCCTGAATGTACCTTTTAATTCTTTATTTTTCCACGTAAGTGGACTGAACCCAGACCCAGTTTGAACCAACATGCCAGGCTCAACCATGTAGTACATCCTTGTTGTACTATGTCATGATGTTACTCTGAATTGTATATTACATGTTTTTTTATTTTAGGCATTACTATATTCTTTGTATATAACATAATGCTAACCAAATTTCTCAAGCATATTGCTACTGCATTCTCAAAACACTGTACTTTTGTAAATATTCATGTTGTATGCTTCTCTTTCTCTGTTTTTTTGCATGCTGTTAAGTATCTTACAACTTGAATTGTTAGTTTTTTTTTCTTATTTTTTTTAATTACATGCCTGGAGCTTTTCTCCTTGGTTCTCAGCTGAAAAAGGGCTTTCTGGGCCCAGTCGGACTAACCCAGTTAACAAATGTAAAAATAAAAATAAATAAATGTATCACCTACAGAACTAAGTGCAGGAACACATTCCTTCCATAATGCAGAATATGAAGTAATCAGATAATCTGTGCAAAGGACAGAGTGCATCAATATGCAACTCGAACCAGGATTCAAACAAATTGCTGCATCAGTTAGATAATTTTGGAGGCAAAGACCATGGTCAACATCTACCAGCACAGCAATAAGTGTTGGGTTACCACAGCAACATGACTACAGATCCTCTGCATTATTGGTTATGCAGCTGTTCCACTAAACTGGGCGGCCACGGTGGTGTAGCAGTTAATGTTGTTGCCTCACAGCAAGAGGTTCTCCAGTTCGATCCTCAGCCGGGTGCCTTCTGTGTGGAGTCTGCATGTCCTCCTTGTGGTCGCGTGGGTTTCCTCCAGGTGCTCCGGTTTCCTCCCACATCCCAAAGACATGCTGTAGGTGGATTGGACTCTCTAAAATTGGCCCTAGGTATGAGTGTGTGCATGTGTGTGCCTTCAGTGGAAGGTTGGGCGCTGGGCTGGCAACTCGACACTGTAAAACTCTACTGCCAATCATGAGCGGACAGGTGATCCACTGTGGCGACCCCTAACCGGGAAAAAGCCAAAAGAAGAAGAAGAAGCTGTTCCACTAAACTATTAAAACATCTGTCCTCTCTTTTTTATCACATATGTGATACAAAAAAAAAAAACATTCAGAAATGTGGAAGTGCACTTCTGCTCTCATTTTTTACTTCTGGGTATTTATTTTTTAAATTGTATTAAGACTGAGATACAAGCATTGGTCCGTATGGACCAATTAAAGGCTCAGCCAAGTGAAAAGACAAAATGTATAAACAAAGACATGGACAAATACAAACAGCGTTAACAGCAGTGTAACAAGCTCAACTGTAGTAAATTAAAAAGATCTATATGTACAAAGAGAGAATAAAACACATTGGTACAAAATAAAATTTCCTCTGTTCTGAATGTTTCATTTGCGTATATCACTTATGTATGCAAGAAAGATGAAATGTATCAATAAACATAAATATGTAATTACATTTCTTCTGTTCCCAGTGGTTTGTGTGTATCACATATGTACGAGGGAGAAATAATACTTTAAAAGCTTGGTGAGGCCTTGGCTACTTCGGTAACTAATGCAGTGATCTGAAGATTTGGGTTTCAGTCCCAGTCAGGCCTCTCAACTGTACCTGATTTTGCAGAATGTTCCCTATTTTGTCTCTTATTTTTGACCTGCTGCTCTTAAAATTTTTGATTCCTGTTACATCACTGATGAACGATTACAGTTAGAAATTAACTGCATGCTTGGTTCTCCCATTATGCCACCACAAAAGTTGCCATCACGGGATATCGTTTAATCATAAAAAGAAAACTTCGACAAAAACAAGACTAAGGACTTTTGCCCAGTAAAATAATCCTGGCATCATTAGAGTAAATCATTCAAGTTCAAACATCATTTAAATAGTTCTACTAGTCACATGGTTAATGCAGTGAACACCTGACTTACAAATAAACTTTCAAATCCAACATTTTATAATGTTTAACATTAGAACTATTCTTGTGACACAACATCAAAATAAAAATATAAAATAATAAACAGAAAAAAAACAAGTTGAAAAAAGAACACATAATGTATATTCATGTACAAATAATAAAAATCCTATCTTTAAAACTGCAGTAAAACATCATTAGCAGAATGCAAACAACATTAAAAAATCACCATTTATTACACATTAGAAGCTGTAAATTTTAAAATATTAGCTATGGAACAACAATCATTTAGCCCTGGGGTTGTCATAGCATCCAAACTAAGATGGTGGTTTACATTGCAACCTACACAAGCTGTCCTGCCTCTTATGTAGGTAAGACCATCCATAAATTAAAGGACAGGATAGGTGAGCATGTTAGAGATATTAGGAACAAGAAGACCACCAGTGCATTATATTCCCATAGTGTGAATTGTTTGAACTTCAAGAAATTTACATTTTTTGTTATTGACAAGTTAGTCCCCACAGATAGAGGAGGAGATGTTAAGACAGTACTGGAAACTAGAGAAACTATGTGGCAACTAAGGTTAGATGCTATGACAACCCCAGGGATAAATGATTGTTGTTCCATAGCTAGTATTTTAAAACTTAGAGCTTCTAATGTCTATTAAATGGTGATTTTTTTTTAATGTTGTTTGTATTCTGTTAATGATGTTTTACTGCAGTTTTAAAGACAGAATTTTTCTTTTTAGCACACGAATATACGTTCTGTCTTCTTTTTTCAACTTGTTTTTTTTCTATTTATTATTTTATATTTTGATGTAGTGTCACAATAATAGTTATGATGTTAAACATTACAAAATGTTGGATTTGAAAGTTTATTTTAAGTTTATTGAAAGTAAATAAATAAATATTTGTAAGTCGGGTGTTCACTGTGTTAACCATGTGACTAGTAGAACTATTCCAGTGATGTTTGAACTTGAATGATTTACTCTGATGAGGCCCGGATTATTTTAATGGGTGAAATCACTTAGTCTTGATTTTATCTAAGTTTTGTTTTTATGATTAAATGATATCCCGTGACTGCAACTTTTGTGGTGGTGGAATTTTTTGTTTTTTGCATTAGTTTTACATCATTATTGAGGTCATTTGTTTTGTTTATCAATCATTATGCACAAGATATTGTTGCCCTTATTGAAACATGGCTAAAACCTCATATAAAAGACTTAGAAAGTCTTCCCCCAGGATAAAGCATCATTGGAAATGACAGGTTAAACAAAACGCTGGAGTGGTAGCTATCCTGATTTTACTTATCAGCTACTGTAAAATGTTTTTGTATATATTTTTGTAGAGCCTTCCTCCCCCACTCATTCTAAAATAGTTAATCTGTTGCAGGATTTTTCTCCTCTTGTATATAATCACTCAACTACTGTTTAAATGTTTCTGAATCTGTTTTGCAGCTTTTCTCCCTGGGCCTCAGCTGAAAATGGGCCATTGGCTCATTCAGACTTTCCCAGTCATCAAAGGACAAATAAAATAACATAAAAAAAATTCTACCTTAAGAAGTATGAATTTTCTCCCTTTATAGATACTCTGCCCAGATTCAACAATGCAGAGCTACTTATCTCCTGCATAAAATGAAATGACCACAAACTCTTTGTATAATCACTCAATATAACCCACCTGGAAACTTTCCACCTTTGAAGACATCTTTTACTGGATCTCACATAATTACCGATGAAACAGTCATCCTAGGTGATGTCATCACTAACTGGAGAATTACTTCTAACTACCCTTCTTCTAGCATCAAACTTCATGGCTTCAAACAGCTTATTACTTCTACTTGCTATAACAAATCCCTGGACACTAGTCCCATTTTCACTGGACTCTGGTCTCTGATCCTTGCAACTACATTGCATCAGGAACATTCTCTGAATCCCTTAGTCATGACTGTCCCTATATGTTCATAGGTTGAAAGGTAAGTACTAGGCTAACTGCCCTCATGGGCCATTTTAAGCCTAGCCAATTTCTTCTAAAAGTTAGAACCAAACCCTGTACCTTGTGTCTGTGATGTAAACACCTTAACTATTATAGCAACCCCAGTCTTTTTTGTTTAGGAAGATTGCTTTTAAGTAACTCAGTTCTATGTGTGTGTGTGTTGTGTGCTAGGTGAGGTGGGGGCTGTGAGTGTGGTTTTGACAACATGATATGTGCTTTTATAAGGATATTAGCCTCTACTGCCATTGTGTAAGTACACCTCTTGCATACTGTGTCTTGTTTCTTTAAGAATTAAGTGGCTGTTGGTAAACATGAGACAATTACTACATTGTTTCAAGATGTCATATCCACCAAGCTAGCTAGAGAGATGTTAGGACATTGCATATCCACTCTGTCCAGTCCTTTGATTTGTGAGCTACAAGGGGGTGGTGTATTGGGGTTAGAAGGCTATTAAGGGTGCTTTGTTGGTGCTAATAGGGGTGCTTTTAAGGGCAGACCATGGTAAATAGTACTAAATTCTTCTAACTTAAAATGTTTATACAATACTGAATTTTACTAAATCTGTAGGTATTGCCACTAAATGCCCAGCTTGCTGCTTTAAGCTTGTCAGTGCACTGCCTTACAGGGGGTCTAGATTATGAGATTGAAGAATCTCTTCTTCAAACACATAATAATCAACGCATATACAGCGAACGCTGTAAACCGCGAATGGCCACGTCCTCGAATTCTTTCCTCGGGAAAAAATTAAGTTGGCTATCTGGAATTGCCCTATTCTTCAATATAGAGCGATCTCAGAGTTGGTATATTTAGTTAGGGGGTGGAGGGCAGAGCCCCCTACTTAATTAGTGTTTTAAAGTTTGTTTTTTTATTTTACGGCCACATGAATTTTTTCCCGAGGAAAAAAATTTGAGGACGTGGCCATTCGCGGTTTACAGTGTTCACTGTATATGTGTCGATTATTATGTGTTTGAAGAAGCGATTCTTCGATCACATAATATAGACCCCTTTACAAGTTACGGTTTTATGCTTTGTTCTATAGGGAAAATTTGCTTTTTAGGTGTTTGCTACTGTACAGGTCACTGTCAACCACTGATGTGCAGTAAGCAGCTCCAGGCAAAGGCAGCAAAGAAAAAACAGAAAACTAAGTATACAAAAATACTCATAATCTCACAAAATTTAACCCTGAATCGTTTTAACTGCTCTGAACTCAGTTGACTGGACTATTCTAAAAGCCTTGCTCTATGACGTAGGAAGAGAATAAAATCTAACTCTGCCCCTTGGCCTACTAATCGAAGTCGAAATCTTATGCAAAATAAAGACATGGCATGGAAGGAGCAGCAGAAATTTAAAACACCACAAAACCTACTGCACTTTAAAGAACTTTGTAAAGTTAGCAAAACCCAAGTCAACCTTAATAAGAAGCAATACTATTCTTATTTACAAAATACCATAGATTTAACCCCCAAAAATTATTGTCATCCATTAAACAAATTTTACACCCAGGAAGTAACAATGTCCTTAACCCTTATCCCAATAACTCCCCCTTAGAAACAGCCACCAATTTTAACTTGTACTTCGGTGACAGGATAGCTGCCCTCACCAATGAATTCTTTCCTGACTCATGTCTACCCTCCATCCACTAATACCCTCACACTAAAACCAGTCACCACCTCCTTCGTAAAAAAATTATCTAAACTTAAACCCTGGTCACCCTCTGCTGATAACCTTCCTGCACAATACCTCAAAAATGTTACTATATCCATTGCCTATCCAGCCTCCATCCTGATAAATAAGTCAATAAAGGAATCCTATATTCCTATCAACTGGAAAAAATGCAATATTATCCCTCTCTACAAAGGTGGCACTTACCACAACATCTAATTTTAGAACCATTGCCATCTTATCCACCTCCCAAAAATATTGGTAAAATGTGTCCATAAACAACTACTCCACCATCTCTTAAAGGAACAATTACTATAGCAATAACCAATGTAGTCGGTGTGGTATATTGAAGATTTACCCATGGTTGGTGTGGCTAAATCACGAGGGCAAAACCCGAATGATTAAATAAACCCCAACTTGGGTAAATCTTCAATACACCACACCACAGAGTTAGTTATTGCTACTATACAATGGCATTATTTAAGAAAAAAATTACTTACTTTTCTTAAATAATGTCTTTGTATAATGGTGCCACGGTGTTCTGCTGCAAATCTTGCTGCTTTTTGTGATGTACTGAGCATGTGTATGGGACTTGTGCTCCCACACATACCTAGTACATCAGTGCTTTGGAATGGAAGCAATGGGAGAAAGGAAGGTCTCTGTTGCTCCTTTTTTTCTTTTAAACAAAAAACTGGCTTTGGACACTTTAGCGGTAGGAGAAAGACACAGAATGGTGGAAATACAAGGAAAATCAGGTACGTTTCTTTAGTTCTGAATAATGTACCTGATTTTCCTAGTAATTTCTCTATCCTGTCTCTTTCGTATGTCCAGACTGTCTGGATTTCTAATTTTATTTATTTTTCATTAAAAAAATCTAAAAGTTACAGTATATACCAATGCAAGAAAGTCCGGGTGACCGGACTTTATTCCACTGGTATATGTTCGGATTTACAATGGGCACACTGGTTGGGCTGATCAATCAGCGTGCTACTGTTTGAATTGGTAATGGCCAGTCATTGTATAGTAATCAATATTCAACATGGTTTTAGACCTGCCCATAGCATGACAACTGCCCTCCTAACTTTTACAGATAATGCAAAAATGTCAGGGACACTGGTCAACTCATATCTTCCTCATAAAAAGCTCCTACTATAACTGTCCACAATTGGTATCTTACAACCTCCTCTTCGGTGGTTTAATAATTACTTGTCAAAACTCTAGCAAGCAGTCAGATGGAATTTTACCTTTTCCCATTACCTACCCATCATAACAGGTGTACCACAGGGATCTATCCTTAGACCTTTTATATTTAATATATTTTTAACAATCATGATACTTATATACAACAAGCATCCCTTGAACAGTACAGTATGTAGTCAATTCCACCCTAATCTGCCCCTCAGACAATCTTGGAAATTTAGAAAAGATTTCACAACATGCCTTAACTCTACTGAAAACTAGATTTGTAACCATCAAATCCTTCTTAATCCAAACAAAACCAAACTCCTTTTATTTTTCCCCAAATCCCTTACTCATAAGAAAAATATCTTAGATCACATCCCTAAACAGTACACCAACTGAAATAGTCCCGTGTACAGAACTGCTGGGGGTTACAATCCTATCAACTAAATTATACCCAGCTTCTCTTAATACACACAATTATATTTAATCCCACTTCCTGATGAGCTAAAAGTAAACTTCTCCACCACTACCTCCCAAATCATCACTTTCAATCTTCTAACAAAAATCTACTTGACGTCTATAAGCCTCACAAAAACTGTGGTCAAAGTCTATACTCACACTGTGCAGCAAAACTTTGAAATATGATCACTGCACCAAACAGGGCAATTTATAGCATTCATTTATTTAAGCTCAAATAAGAGAAATCCTCTCTGACCCCTAGATTTGAACTTATTGCTCTCCTGGCTAAACGTTGAGCTCATTCTCTGTTAATACCTAATACATCCCAATTTCCTTTCACTTGTTTTATATGTATCTTACTGTTATTTACCTTACCCATTATCTTGCTTGTACTCATTATTTCTGTTCCCTCTCATATCTACCCCACTTGCTACCTCTAACAAATGCTTTTTTTTCACTTTTCCCTATCTTCTCACCTCCTTCTTATCCACTGTTTGAATTGTCCACTCTGACACTTGCTTTATTAGTGAGAAAAAAACTCTAGCACTTATAACATGTCAACATGTTTCAGTGCAGGATATTATATTTACCCCACCTAAATTTTCCTCCCCTCCCTCTTTTTCCTCCTTATCCCCCCTCACTTTACTCTCCATTACCACCTTGCCCACAAACACGCAGACTATTCTAACCTCCTGTGTACTATAACAACATTATACTACTCCCCTCCCCACTCCTCCAACCTCTGCCCCAAGTATCTAATACTTAAGTCTTCCTTTTTCCTCCTTTACCTTTCTCTCTTATTTCACTTTCTTCTTATACTTGACAAACTAACTCTTTAGTCTCTCCTGCTTGCACCTGCACCTTTGTCACCCTGCTCTGACCTAATACTCCTTTATGCCCACTTCTTATCTGAAATCCCTTTTCAATAATATCTCTTCATGGAATATAATTGGCCACCTAATATCCTTTGTATTTATTTATTTAACAGTTATTTACTGGGAAAGTCCAACTTGGAATGAAGCCAATTTTCAGCAGAGGCCTGGGGAGAAACACTCCAGACGCATGTCTTTCTAATGTGGGAGGAAAGCGGAGCACCCAGAGGAAACCCACATGAATGCAGGGAGGACATGTAGACTCTGCAAAGAAGGTACCCCAGCCGAGAATCGAACCGGAGAATTTCCTGCTGTGAAGTGACAACATAACTACTGCACCACTGCACCATCCAAATAATGTTTGTACATTGGAAAATTTGTAATATATGCAAGATTTTGAATCTGTATTCAAATTTGTTCCTCTGTACTTTGGACATCTTGCCTGCTCAATTTGTCCTGGGAAGTTATTTCTTGCAGGATTTATTTTGTTAACCTGTGTATTTTTGCTTCTGTTCTGCAAATGTTTGACTTGCATTATTTGTTGCTCTGAATCTAATTTTGTACAATTTTTGTATGTTGACTTTGGAGCTTTTCTCCCCTGGCCTCTGCTGAAAAAGGGGGGTGGTTATACTGTAGTTAAGAAAGCCACCCTGCAGTTCGCGCAGGAGTAGGCATGACCTGTGTGATTGACAGGCGCCAGACGGAGTTTCCATATGCAAATATGGCATGATTGACACAGAATGCATAATTGCCCATGACATCGTGCACACATTACATTCCACAACAGCTGAAATTCTAGTGTAGTAATCAGAGCTGTAAAACACGGGCTTTCACAATTAAACATTATCATTTTTTTCCTTACAGCAGAACTATTTTTTATAATACGAATTTTTATCAATGTAATGTAAATAAGTGGCAAGTGATGTAATTTATTTTATTAATTTTAATTAAAGTTGCTAGTTTCCTTTGCCAGCAACAGGATCATGAAGGGATTCACATCTAGATCAAGGGAGGTCATCGTCCCCCTGTACTCATCACTTATTAGACCTATGATTGAGTACAATGCCCCGTTCGGAATGTATCTGACCAGACACCTGCTGCAGCTTGAAAGGCCCCAAAAGTTCCTCACCAAAAGGATAAAGGGTCTCAAAAATATGTCTTATGCTGCCCGACTGAAAGAACTCCAGCTCTATTCAGTCTCATACCGCTTGCTCAGAGGTGACCTGTGCCTGACATATAAGGCCATGTCAAACCCAGATTTGATGAATATGCTTCACCTCAAAAAATCTAGATCCCTCAGAACCACAAGGGCGGGAGACTTAAACCTTGACACGGTTATAAATAGAACGTGCTGGAGGGACAGATTCATCACCCAGAGACTCCCTATGCTGTGGAACAAAATCCCGGTACATGTGAGGCAGAGCACCTCTCTGGTCTTGTTCAAGAGGAATCTTGACCAATGGATGGGAGATTGCAGATATACCCCAGGGATTACTTCAGCGTCACTGCTTGACAGAGGCACAGCAAAATGATAGGCATAGTTTTTATTCAAACTAAAGGGGTGGCGAAAGCCACATAACTATGGGCTAGGCTTATAAATGCCCTTGGGCAGATAGCCTAGTATGAACCTATGAACCTATGAACCTATGAGAGTTAGGTGTAGTAATAAGAAAAAGGTATACAAAGTAATTGATTCATTGGTTCATTGGTTCATTGATTAGTACTAAGCTAACTGCCCTTGCGAGCCATTTTAAGCCTAGCCAATTATCCTTTGTGAGACTCAAACCGTGCACCTTGTGTTTGTAAGGCAAACACCTTAACCATTAGGCCACCCTCCCAACCCCTAAGTAATATTTGCTACAAAAATTAAAAAAAAAAATACAGTGAGTGTTATAGCAGATAAATGTGTTACAATGATAATAAGTGGACCCCAAGCATTGCAAATTTGTTTTTTATCCAGTTTCCTTAGCCAGAAACAGCTCCTTGAAGCTGAACAATGACATATAACAGGAATAAGATATGAAATGTAATGACAAATAGCTGTGTAGCATATGTTTTATTTTGGAAAGTTTCCTTTGCCAGCAACAGCTCCTTAAAGCAGAACACTTAGGCATAGTAACAGAAATTACTTATGCAAAGTAATATTACATATTTTGTGTGTAATGAAATGGAGAAAAACAGTAAAATGTGTGTCACAGCAGATCAAAACAGTTATTTCTTCTTCTTCTTCTTTCGGCTTTTCCCAGTTAGGGGTTGCTACAGCGGATCACCCATCCGCTCATGATTGGCAGTGGAGTTTTATGGTGTTGAGCTGCTAGCCCGGCACCCAACCTTCCACAGAAGGCACAATAATATAGTAATATAATGTAAAAGATGGACCCCAAGCTGTGCAAAGTGGTGTTTGTATTTTGAGTAAGTAGCTACCTTTTACCAACAAGCAATATATTAATTTTACAGAATCATATTAAAAATTAACAGTAATCACTGTCTGTTATTTAAGCAATAACCAATGATGTGGTGTGGTATATTGAAGATTTACCCACGGTTGGTGTGGTTTAATCACGAAGGCGAAGCCCGAGATTCTCCGTTGCTTTTTTTAAAGCTGTCTCGCTACGTTAAACTCCTTTAACATAGCGAGACAGTTTGTAAAAAGCAACAGAGATCTTGCTTTCACCCACAGCTCTGATGTACTGCGTAAGCATACGCATGAGCAGTACATCAGAACTACCGCAGAATACCAGACAGCTGTGGAAGGGCAGCAAGGAGGCATTATACAATGCCATTATTTAAGAAAAGTACATTTTTTTTCTTAAATAATGTCATTGTATAATAGCAATAACCCACTTCTGGGTGTGGGTAATGCTGGATTTACCCATGGTTGTCTTTGTTTGGCCACTTGGGCTTCGCCCTCGTGACCAAACCACACCAACAGTGGGTAAATCCAGCATTACTCACACCCAGGAGTGGGTTATTGCTATATAGTCATACAGTCTCCACTGTTTGGAATAACCTCCCTCTCCCCCATCAGATCTCCCCAAAACTTACCAGATTTCAAAATTGCCCTAAAGGACTACTTGCAAAAATCATGGTCCTACCCCTGTAAAGACCCCACTTGACGCCCCTGGTTGTAAGGCTGCTTTCCCTTGCCTTCCACCTATACTTCCTTTTTCTCTACATCTACTTAGTGCTTACTAAACCCTGCCATACTCTCTAACCCCTCCTCACCTTTCACCTTTAATCTTTTATTTCTTCTCTTTTCTCCCTACCAATCCTGAACTCCTCTACACTTGTTTTTCCCTCTAAATAGAACACTGAACTTATCATATAAACCTATCCTCAAACTTCTGTAGTCTGTATTTTTTCCATTTTTTATATGCAACTGTAAATAATTTCATATCTGTATTTCAGTTTTTATATGCAACTGTAAATAATTCTGGTATCTAACTGTGAACACTACTGCAACTGTAAACGTGTTTCTGTAGCTTCTGTAAACATTGTATTCTGGAGATTTTCTCCTTGGGTCTCTGCTAAAGCACTCTTGATAAAGCACTCTTATTATAGATAGTACCCCACCAGCCTAAAACCCACTTCCCCCAGAGTCCTTTGAAAGTTCTTTATCTACTACTTCTAGTATGTCGAGGGATCAGATGCTAGTGTCCTCTCCAGCTCAACTGGTGAACCTGGGAATATTGAGGCAATGTTACAATTGCCTCATGTACACAGACAATCCTCTCCTTCTCCCACAAAACACAAATACATGCGAGAGATGCAACTATACGGCCAAACTGGAGGCTGAGCTCTCTCAACATAGGACTGGCAAGACCAGACAGGAGGAGAAGGTAACCACACACAATACATACCCAGTCACACATGGTACCATCACAACTTCAAATCATACACATACTCACACAAAGACATACTCGGAGGCTCTGATCAAAAATTTACCAAAACAGCAGAGGCCACCAAAGCAGACACCCAAACAACTACCACCTCACGACCCAACACATGCAACACATAGACCACACAGTCAGAGTGTCAAACAGTCACAGCCCTTAAGGCCAAACAAAATGCCAGACACACTTGTCATTGGTGATTCCATAGTCAGACACACTGACGTCCCGCTCACTAGACTGAGTAAGGAGAAGGTCACAGTAAGCTGCCTGTCGGGCGCAAGAATCCGCCACATAACGCAAGCACTCAGGTCTCTCAACAGCAGGTACAAGTACGACTCAGTCATTGTCAACGACCTGAGACGTACCTCCTTGGACTACATGAAAAGGGACGTCGAGGAGCTCTCTGATTATGTAGCCCAGGCAGGTATGACCCTGACCTTGAGCAGTATCCTACCTTCACCTAGAATGATGCCACAATACAGTGATAAGATGATCAGCTTTAATAATTGGCTTAAATTCTGGTGTCATTCAAAGGGGATCCAATGTCTGTCTGCCTGGGATGACATGCTGGACAAGCCACGCTGCTTCGCAAGGGACGGCTTGCACCTGTCACCCTGGGCTTCGGATATTGGCAAAGGCTCTTGCCATCCCCATAGTGCCTTTTTAGGCAAGGCTCAAATTCTAAACCTACCACCCTAGAACACCAAAAAGAAAAAACTAAGGGTAATGCTGCTCAATGCCAGAAGTCTCAATCTCAAGATGCACGCACTCGAGGCCCTTCTCAATATGGAGAACATCGATGTCTGTGCTGTGACAGAAACCTGGTTCAAGGCTCCTGAGAGCACCCCAGCACTAACAGGTTTCACCTCATATCATGCGTTCGGCCCCAAAATCCGGACAACACCAAGAAAGAAGGGGGGGTGTCCATATTCATAAAGGACACCCACACCTCAAGGTTGGTGGCAACGCACGATGCATCGGAGACCATCCAGGTGCAATTAACCATAGGCAAGACTGCTCTGCAATTTGTAGCATGTTACAGGCCACCCTCTCAAACTCAGGAACCTCACATGGCCTTCCTGAAAACATTGGAGGATAAATGTATCTCCAAACACCATCATACTAGGTGACTTCAACTACCCTAATATAGACTGGGAACACTACTCAAGCCCGAACACTCTAACCCAAAGATTCCTGGAGTTCATAAACTCAAATGCCATGGAACAACTAGTCACCATCCCCACAAGAGGTGAAAACATACTTGATCTCATCATCACGAACATGGGATCAAAATGTTCAACACCGAAGTATACCCCTCACTGGTGAGATCAGATCATAAACTAATCTCGCTGGAGGTCCTCATCCCGCCCCACCTGAAACAAAAAGACCACAGTGAAAAACTTCTCAAAAGCCGATTTCACACTTCTAAAAACTAGTGTGGTCTCCTTTAAGGCCCCTGAGCCAGTGGTAAACATTACTCAAACCGCTGAATCACTTACAAATGCCTTCTACCAGCACCTACAGGACTGCATGGATCAGGCAATCCCAAACAAAACTAAGACTCTCTGTACCAAAGGCAAGCGTCCAGTCTGGTGGACCCCAGCCATAAACAAGCTCTACAACAAAAGGAGGAAGCTACTACAAGATAGAGCAAAATCCTTGAAAGGTAAGACACCTTTGATCATTATAAGTAAAAAACTAAGAGCTCTCATAAAATCATCAAAGGCAAATTTTGAGAGAAAAATCACCAAGGACTCTAAAGACAATCATAAGGCCTTCTTTAGCTATGTTAGAAACCTAGGAGGAAACTCCCAGATATGCTCAGAATTAGTTCAAAATGATGTGAAAATTACTGAACCTACACACATTGCTAACATACTGGCTGACAGGTTCAGTGCAAACTTCTCCCCCCCAAAAGGAGAGATATCTATTCCAGAGGATTGTAGCCCCCCAAACATCTCCAACGCCCAGGTGAGAACTCCCCTCACAAAGACAAACAACAGAGCAGCCATGGAACCGGATGGTGTCCCAGGCTGTGTGCTTCATGAACTCAACGAGGAATTAAACCCACAGTTAGGACAGCTGTTTAATCTTAGCCTCACCTCAGGATACGTACCCAAGGAGTGGCGCACGGCGACTGTGGTCCCACTTCATAAGGCGGTGCCTCCACAGACCCTGGAAATTACCGCCCCATTAGCTTGACAAGCCTTATCTGCAAAGCCATGGAGAGGATCATAATGGAACTCATAAATAAAGACATAGGGAACTTGCAGACTTTGGATCCAACCCAGTTTGGCTTTGTCAAAGGCAGATCCTGCCTCTTAAACTTGGTTGACTTTTCGAGACAGTCACCAAGGCCATTGATGAGGGAAAGGCAGTCCATACAGCCTACCTCGACCTGGCAAAGGCCTTCACACAATACCCCACTCAGGTATCATCGAAAAACTCATCAGCTTGAATGTAAACCCATACATCACAAGATGGGTTGCAAACTGGCTAAGCGACAGAACCCACAGGGTCAGAGTTGCTGGAGCCATGTCAGACTCAAAGCCTGTCACAAGTGGTGTCCCACAGGGCTCAGTCCTGGGTCCACTCTTGTTCGGCATCTACTTTTCTGAAGTACAAGCAAACACAGGAGGGTTATGGCTGACAAAGTTTGCAGATGACTGCAAACTGGGCCATAGTCGAAAACACATCTGACACAGATATCCTCCAGAAGGGCCTCACAGAAACGGATAACTGGTGCCAGAGCCATGGCCTGAAGTTAAACGCCAAAAATGCATAGTCATACCCTTCGGGAAAAACAAGGTTACCCCTAGCTACCATATAGGTGACAATCCACTGAGCACAGAAAAAGTCATCAGGGATCTGGGGACCCAAGTTGACAGTAGTCTTTCGCTTGACACTCATGTTGCTAAAGTAGTTAGGAAAACCTTCTATATCGCCCACCTGATCATGAAGGGATTCACATCTAGATCAAGGGAGGTCATCGTCCCCTGTACTCATCACTCATTAGACCTATGATTGAGTACAATGCCCGTTCGAATGTATCTGACCAGACACCTGATGCAGCTTGAAAGGCCCCAAAAGTTCCTCACCAAAAGGATAAAGGGTCTCAAAAATATGTCTTATGCTGCCCGACTGAAAGAACTCCAGCTTTATTCAGTCTCATACCGCTTGCTCAGAGGTGACCTGTACCTGACATATAAGGCCATGTCAAACCCAGATTTGATGAATATGCTTCACCTCAAAAAATCTAGATCCCTCAGAACCACAAGGGCGGAGACTTAAACCTTGACACGGTTATAAATAGAACGTGCTGGAGGGACAGATTCATCACCCAGAGACTCCCTATGCTGTGGAACAAAATCCCGGTACATGTGAGGCAGAGCACCTCGCTGGCCTTGTTCAAGAGGAATCTTGACCAATGGATGGGAGATCGCAGATATACCCCAGGGATTACTTCAGTGTCACTGCTTGACAGAGGCATAGAAAAATGATAGGCATAGTTTTTATTCAAACTAAAGGGGTGGCGAAAGCCACATAACTATGGGCTAGGCTTATAAATGCCCTTGGGCAGATAGCCTAGTATGAACCTATGAACCTATAAAAATGGGCACCTGTCCAGCCATACTAATCCGGTTAACAAATGGAATAAATAAATAAATATAATTTCACATACACACACACACCATACTGATCAACCTTTTAGTGCAAGAAATCTGGGCAAAGCCTAAAATAACGGGGGCAAAACCCACAAAATCAGGACAGATTTTAAAAGTTGTTCTTAATAAACTTTAACAAGTTGCTAGAATAATAGAATGTGTACTAGCGTGTATTTTTTTAAGGATATGAAATCTGAATTCAGATGTTTCATTATTTAGTGAGCCCAGTCCTCAGTGATTTGGCAGAAAAACACAAATTTTATGAGGAATGCAAAATCTGGAGAGTCAATAGGTATAAGACCTAGGGTTACCACCTGTCTTACTTTGTGAGGGACAGTCCCTCTTTGGGCAGTTGTGTCCTGCAAAAAAATTGAAAAAATGGCAAATGTCCTGAGATTTTAGGACAAAATTATTTCCTATATTTCATGTAATAGTTGCATAAAACAGTTATTCTGTATCTGAAACACCTAAATGTTATAAGAAACAGAATAAGCAACTAAAATGCTACAAGAGTAAGCTTTTATTTAGGCAAAAATTGAAGTGTTGTCCTTTGTACTGGTCGTGGGTATGTTTCACGCTGCAAAATCTGATGTTTGTACCAAAAATGTCCCACTTTGGGCATTTGAAAAGGTGGCAACCCTCATAAGACCTACTATATAAAACAATAAAATGAAAAGAATGTTTATTATGGACAGAAATCTACAATAATCAAGAAACTACAGAGTACATATTTCTATGTTATTGACTATAAATGAACAATAAGGTTTTGATTTTTTTATACTGCCTACTTACATTTAATGTAGCATGGCCATGTTTATTTGTTTCTTTGTGTGTTTAGGCAAGTCAGCTTATCCATGAAATTACCTTTTCATCCACCTCCACATCAATGAGCACAACGAAATCAAATAATCACATTCAAACTAAAACATGGGAACAGATTAAGGACAGGTTTCATAGTGTATCGGGTTTCGTCCAGAGAAACGTATTATACGCATAGCAAGTCTTAATTATCTAAGCGTAAACTGAATGAGAACCACCCAAGATTCATCTATCTATACATGTATTGACTAGAAATGCACTATGCAACATACCAGTATAGTAGGTAGATCAAATGGTAATCAGCCGTTAAGTTTAAATGACTGAAAGCTTAGAGAAAAAAAAGATCACAGTGAAAACTTCAGAAGCTGGGGGGCGATGCAGACATGATTTGGCAAAGGTCTATTTATTACACAAGAACGTCAAGACTGAGCTCCACTCCCACCTTCAAAGGAACATATTTTCCAGGAATGGCGTAATTTTTTTCAGTCTGTGCTTCATATTACTTTCTCAGAAACATAATTATTTAGAAGCGGATTAGGGTTAGTGCGACTGCAATAAATACTGAACACAATCGAATTACAAGTCTGAAATACTAAATAATGACTCACATATCTTGCTAAACTACAAAGGTGTTGTGGAATTAATTCAAGTACGAGATACACAAGCAGATGAACGGTGGAAAAGCAAAAACAAATTACAAGTGGAAGTAATGCAAATGAGCCGACAAAGTAACCAGTCATTATATGCCAACATTTTCGATAGGACATATATTAAATACTCTGCTCTTACAAGACTAGATACATGACGGGGGAGGGGAACTCGGATGGAGCTAAAGGCAGTGCCGCGGATATAAAGCTTGTCTTGCAAGTGACTTTAAATCTGCTTCACCCCCCCCCCCCCCCGCAAATTTTTTACGTCCGATGGTTTGCATTGGGCTCTCGAAATTATTTTACCCCCCACCCAAGTACGTGGATCTAGCTTTATGCTACTGCTGTAATTGCAACCGCCTCCCCCTTCCTGCAGCACTAGCTCCTCGCGGCTCTGACCGCGCGCCTGGAATGCCGAGATAATTACGCTGAGAACAGCAGGGAGGCGCACTATGTTAATAAGGGTGCCAGGCGCTGTAGCTGCAGGGCACGAGATGATGATGCTGGGAGTAGTGCGAGCCGAGACTCGGGAGGCGCCGCCACTCACTGGCTCGTTCTCATTGTTCACAGATTCTCCAGTGGCGCCGCGTTGGGCAGCACTAAGAACTAAGCAATCACACGCTTAAGGTAGTCCAGTCACACAGTGGTAATCGCATTACCCGCCCACTTCAGATTTACACGAAATCTGGGTCCGACCTGTGAGTTAAATTGTGTGATCAGACTTCTTTTCACCTTGCTTTAGCCTATCGGAGCCACTTTTTCTCACTCAGCAGTTTGGACTTTCGCAATGTCCTACTTAGCAACCATAGATCTATGAGCACCGTCTGCTGCAACTCCGGCACATAAGTAATCAGACGTGTCTGCTTTTGTTACATGCCGAGACAGACACATGACGCCTTAATTTCAGTACCTCTGTAGCTGTTGGACAAGCCATCTGGTTGCACACGGACCTTCTCTTATCCTCCAGTCATGCAAACCAGGGACACAGTATATTAAAACCACATAACACCTTTTTTCTGATAATGCAACCGTTAAACATCAACAAAGTCGCTTAGCAACACAGTGGTAAGACAAGAGGGGGGGGGGGACTATTTATGTTTTTCGGTAGTGATTCACTGGGTCCACAACATACAGTATTGCACTTCAGTTTGGGGAAGTACATCATTTCTTTGAAAAAGTGTCATGAGAAGGAAACACTAATTATAAATAACACCTTCAATTCACTGTTATTAGAGGACTGATACAACCCACCTTCAGTGCAATCAAAGGGTCAAAAAAGATTTCCACAATAAATTATCGTGATTTTTACACCCTCTCAATTTTATTTATTTTGGCATTGATACCAAATACGAATTTAAAGTTGTGGCACGTATACTGCAGCCATTTAGCTAAACAATACACCAAGTATAAATTATTGCGGGCACGTTGACCCTTTATTCTGACTTATTTGCACTTTTCCTTAATTTGTGTGACTGGAGAGAACGTTTGGCATCTTTGAATTGGTGAAAATATCACCCCATACATACATAAATGTATAAATAAAAAATACAGCAATATGGACAGCAAGTTTACGTGATTTATGCGTGGTTTACACAGTCTCCTAAAGATTATTTTCTTTTGTTCAAGATTATGTTGAGAAACGCTTAGAAAACACATTTTACGGGTGTGTGTGTGCGCGCGCGCGAGAGACCACACACACACACACACACACACACACACACACACACACACCAATTTATATCACTTACCCAGCTAACAACATTTTTACAGCCTGCATAGCTGAGAAGAGCTCCAAATTAACATTAATAAAAAAGACTTTATGGTAGCTGGAAGTGGAAATAGTGCAACATGGAGGAAAAGTACAAATAGTAAGCAAGACTGGTATGGGAATCGTTTTAGTTTTTTTTATACATTATATCACAGTGTACAAGGCAGCAGGGTAGTAGGGTATTTGCAGTGTGTATATTAATAATGTAAAGACCCAGCATAATTAGCCTGCCTTCCTCACTTTCTTAGGGTCTCAAGCAAAGGTTCCTCCTCCTCAGGATTTAGTTTTTCTCCCCTCTTTCTGTCTTTCTCTCAAGCTTTCCTCTTGTTTAACTCTTGCCCCTTCTGACTTGCTGCTAACCTGCTACTCTGCTGTAACAGAAATGTGCTACAATTTTGCTACTTTCTTTTTTTGTACTTGTTGGCCTCACTTTTTATTCTTATTGTTAAATTTCTCTTCTGTATAATTACATTTTTATAGTGATCTTATATCTATTGTATTTGATACTGCCATGTTTAAATTGTACTTTATTTGGGTATAATTTTTGGTGCTTTTCTCCTCGGGTCTCCCCTGAAAATGGGCGTCTGCTCAGAGTGACTAACCCGGTCAACAAATGTCAAATAAATTAAATTAAATAAAGATCATTGAGACCAATAACATAAAACTGGTGTATTTTAAACTGACTTTAGAAATACTTCTTAATGTCATATTCGGAACTAGATTTATAGTAATATACTAGTTACCTGTTGTTGAGTTACCAAATGTCTCACTGAGCATGCTACTACTGAAACAATAGGGCACATTCTGAGTAGTATTATTATGATGATATTACTGTTTTCTTCAGAATACAAAGTCTGAGAAGATAATATTATTGTACTTGTTTTTTGTAGTTAATGACACATTCCTGTTCCTTAATTTCAGTATCCTTTGTTGTGCATTGAGGCAGGTCTTGTGGATCGCAGTGCCATTACACTTTTGAAAAGATCAGTATCTTGCTGTCGTGTCTTTCGGCTTTTCCCAGTTAGGGGTCGCCACAGAGGAACTCCGGAGTCCACTAATGATTGGCAGTAGATTTGTACGTGCCGAGTTGCCAGCTGTGACGCACAACCTTCCACGAAGGTACGCCCATTCACGCATGTCTCCACACAGAAGACGCTTTAGCTGAGAATCGAACAGGACAACGTCTTATTGTGAGGCGACAATGCTACCGCAGCACCAGTTTCTTTACATTTAGTGGACTTAACAAAAATGGGTTTCTACTATAATGTTATAGTTTCATATGTATGCCATTAACATATGAAATTATAACATTTTAGCAGAAACGTTATCGTTTCATATATAGATTAACAAGAATCCACCAATGTAAAGTAAATATCCAGACTGTACTAATTTAATAGGCCGTCAGGCACTTGATTGCAAGACATAGTCACAGTGAATGAAAAAGTATGTAAGCAATAATAAACCGTGCTCGCAGATTTTTGGACTTCAGTTTCAAAAGGTGTTTCGGTGGCTTTCATCACTTGAAAACTTAAATATGGCAGAATTGTCAGGGCCCCCTACAGAAACTATTTAGTATCAACCTCAAAACAGGCTTTATCTCAGATGAATGGGGGACAACAGTCATTCCTTTGCATAAGGGAAGAGCTTCAATGCACCTGGGTAATTACAGACCCACAAACCTGACTAGTCTCCAGGGCAGGCCTTGAGTAAACTGGCCCCCTAAATAAAATGGCCCCATGGCACCTCCCCCCATCACATCCTATGGACTCACACTAACTATTCAGATTACTTTTTTCTTCCTTTTTCTCACAGTCAGTCTTACTTTTATTTTATTGTTTTATTTATTTATTTTACATTTGTTTACCTGGATAGTCCCACTGGATACATGTCCATTTTCAGCGGAGGTCCGGGGAGAAAAGCTCCAAAAAGACATTCAACAAACTGTTACATTTTTACAGTTTAAAACACAAAATAAAACACAAATAAAATGATTTTTACACAGATGTAAACAAACACAAAAACAGATACACAAATAAATTAATACATTTTTACTCAGATGGAAAATTCTAGACAGTGTTTTTAAGAATGATAGGGTATTGAATGCCTAGTAAGCTAACCTGGTAGTAAATCAGAGGAGATCATAAGATTTATAAGTTAAGAAACAATAAAGTGTAAGCAGAAGTCCTCCATGTGCACATGAGTGATGGTTTGAGCTAGTCTGGATTAGGACAAGGACATGGCCATCATTTTTTAAAGTACTGAATCAGACTTTTCTTGAATTGAGGTAGAGAGAGTTCAGATGTAAGATTAGCAGGAGGAGAATTCCAAGTTTTGTCAACAAAGTTAGCAAATCGAGATTTACCAGCTATATTGATAGATTTGAGAGTTTGAACTAGTAGTCTTTCAGATGAACGAAGTGCGCTAAGGTTACTGTAGGGGGTGATGAGGGTTTTAAGTATGGGTGTATTATCTGGCTGGTACAGGATCTTGTATGCAACTATTAGTTGGTTAACCTGAAGTAGGTTAGGCAGTTCAAGGCATCCTAGTAGATTAAGGTTATGACAGTGATGAGTTCTGTAGGCTGCATCGGTAGCAAATCTAGCAATATGATTGTAGTTGCTAGAAAGTTTATTAAGGTCAGTTTTGCTGAGGTTTGTAAATAGAGGGGCAGCATAGAGGAGGGTGGAGAGTAGATGTGTACGAGCAATTACAGTTCTGGTTAATGGTGTTAGGAAAGGCTTGATCCTATATAGTGAGCCAAGTTTTTTATTAACTGTTTTAATAGTTTTATTGATATGCAGATCAAACTTAAGGTTATTATCTATTATAACTTATAACAGTTTGGTTGAGGAATCTGGGGAAATATCTGTCCCTGGAGGAGTGGTCTCAGCCCTGAAACTAGTAGCTTATTGGCAGTTTTGGGTCAATTCCTATCTCTTTCAGTTTCCCTGCTTTAAAACCCACATTTGCACAGTTTTGCGCCAGTATACAACTCCGCACAGCTCCTCGTGGTATCCTGCAGAGTGATACAGGCAACAGAGAGACTTTCCCAGATTTAAGTATTTTTTTTTCTCTGTTTTTTTGCTCCGACTGCATTTTCCCGCCTAACAAGCAAATTTCTAACTGATCTGTGCTTTAAAAAGTTTAAATTGCATTTGCCTTCTGCTTTTTACAGTTTTTGCACTTGTTTTATATCAATTTAAGTCATTTTTGTATTGTATAACTGTTGTAGGCTACACACTAAAGTACGCTAGCCTGTTTATAGCATTGTTTTCTGTGTGTTTTTCTGCTGTTTCCTGAAAAAAACAAAAACAAACAAAAAAAATATTCTCTTTTCCTGCCTTTGCTGAATTAGATTAGTCCAGATTTCAGGTTTTGCTGAATTCCGGACTGTGGTATAGTTTCCTGTGTTGCCCATATCCTTACTGGGATAGGAGGAAGCTTCTGTGTTTACCAGTGAGAGTGGGGAGCTTTGAGCAGCCTTTCTGTCCATAGAAGAGTGGTCTCAGCCCTGAAACTAGTAGCTTATTGGCCGTTTTGGGTTAATTCCTATCTCTTTCAGTTTCCCTGCTTTAAAACCCACATTTGCATGGTTTTGCACGATTTTGTGCATAGGGCAGCATCGGGCAGCGCCACTTAAACGGGTTTAAACTATTCCTGGCTCCACAAAGTCTGCTCTTCACTTTTTCCCTCAGAACTGTTCTAAATCTCAAAGTAAGCACTTTATTTTCATTGTAAAGCCCTGCAGTTGCTCGTATAAGTAATCTTATAAGTAAGCACTAATAAACTAAAGCACTACACCCTCTTATACTCCCTTTAAGTACTTGGCTACCTATTGGTCCTTTTTGATCAGTCAAAAAGTGGTTCCTTATACTATTCTGGCATGTACAAAAGTCAGTTTCGGGTTTATTCTCCAGTCCAGCTGGTGAATCTGGGAATCTTGAGGCAATGTTACAACTGCCTTATGTACACAGACCACCCTCTCCTCCTCCCAACAAGCTCAAATATATGTGAGAGATGCAACTATATAGCTGAACTGGAGGCTGAGCTCTCTCAACCCAGTACTGGCGCAGTCAGTCAGGAGGAAAAGGTAACCACACACAACACAAATCCAGTCTTACATAGACCTATCGCAACAGCAAACCAAACACATAAACACACAAAAACATACTCGGAGGCTCTAAATAAAAATTTTCCCAAGCAGCAGAGACCTCCAAAGCAGACATCCAAGCAACCGCTACCCCACAACAATACCCACGTATCACATAGTTCACAAAATCAGTGCACCACACAGTCACAGCCCTTAAGGCTAAACAACACACCTAATACACTTGTAATAGGTGACTCTATCGTCAGGCACACTGACGTACCACTCACCAGGCTGAACAAGGAGAAGGTCACTGTAAGCTGCCTGTCGGGTGCCAGGATCCGCCATATGACACAAACACTCAGGTCACTCCAAAGCAAGTACAAATATGACTCCGTCATTGTCCATGCTGGTGTGAATGACCTGAGATGTACCTTCCTGGACTACATGAAAAGAGACATAGAAGAGCTCTCTGATCATGTAGTCCAGGCCGGTATGACCCTGACCTTGAGTAGCAACTTACCCTCTCCAAGAATGATGCCACAGTATAAAGACAAAATGATCAATTTTAACAATTGGCTAAAGTATTGGTGTCATTCAAAGGAGATCCAGTGTCTGTCAGCCTGGGATGACATGCTCGACAAGCCACTTTGCTTTGCTAGGGACGGCTTGCACCTGTCAACCCTGGGCTTTCAAATACTGGCTAAGGCTCTTGCCACCCCCATAGTGCTTTTTTTAGGCAAGGCACAAAAGACAAACCCACCTCCACAGACAACACAAGGAAAAAAAAACTAAGGGTAATGCTGCTCAACGCCAGAAGTCTAAACCTCAAGATGCACGCACACTCAAGGCTCTCCTCAGTATGGAGAATATTGATATCTGTGCAGTAACAGAAACCTGGTTCAAGGCTCCCGAGAGCACCCCAGCACTACCAGGTTATACCTCATACCATGCTTTCCGGCCCCAAAACTTGGACCGAACCACAAAAGGAGGGGGAGTATCCATATTCATCAAAGATACCCACACCTCCAGGTTAGTGGTACTGCACGAAGCATCGGAGACCATCCATGTGCAACTAACAGTGGGCAAAACTGCCTTTCAGTTTGTAGCCTTCTACAGACCACCCTCCCAAACTCAGGAACCCCACTCAGCTTTCCTGAGAACACTGGAGAATATGAAGGTCTCTCCAGACACCATTATATTGGGTGACTTCAACTACCCAAACATAGACTGGGAGCACTACTCAAGCCCCAACACCCTCGCCCAACGGTTCCTAGAATTTATAAAGTCAAATGCTATGGAACAACTGGTCACCACTCCCACAAGAGGGGAAAATATATTGGACCTGATCATCACCAACATGGGGACTCTATGTTCCATACCAGAGGTATACCCCTCATTGGTAAGATCTGACCATAAATTAATCTCACTCGACATCCATATCCTGTCCCCACCCCCAGCCAAGGAAACCACGGTGAAGAACTTCTCAAAAGCAAACTTCACACTTCTCAAAACTGAGGTGGAATCCTTCAAAGCCCCCGGGCCAGTGGAAAATACGGCCCAAACCGCAGAATCCTTTACAAACGCATTCTATGGACACCTACAGGAATGCATGGATCATGCTATCCCAAATAAAACCAAGACTCACTCCTCCAAAGGCAGGAGACCAGTCTGGTGGACCCCAGCCATAAATAAGCTATACAACAGAAGGAGGAAGCTACTACATGATAGAGCAAAATCCCAAAAAGGGAAGGCATCTCTGATCATTACTAGCAAGAAACTACGATCTCTCATAAAATTATCTAAGGCCAGCTTTGAAAGAAAAATTGCACAAGATGCTAAAGATAATCACAAGGCCTTCTTTAGTTATGTCAGGAAACCTGGGTGGCAACTCCCAGATATGCTCTGAGTTAGTGCAAAATAACAAAAAATACACTGAACCCGCAGACATTGCCAACATCCTGGCAGACAGGTTCAGTGCAAACGTCCCCCCCCCTTCCCCCCCAAAAGAGCAAATGTCTATCCCAACAGAGTGTAGCCTCCCTGACATCAGAGATGCACAGGTGAGAGCTGCCCTCTCCAAAGCAAAAAACACAGCATCAATGGGACCGGACGGTGTCCCGGGCTGCATCTTACTGAACCCTCACATAAAGTCACTGTTCAATCTCAGCCTTACTACAGGATATGTACCCAAGGAATGGTGTACAACAACAGTGGTCCCACTCCACAAAGGTGGTGCCACAATGGACCTCGGAAACTATCGCCCTATAAGCCTGACTAGCCTGGTCTGCAAAGCTATGGAGCGTATCATCATGAAACTCATAAACAAAGACATTGGGAACCTCCAAACACTGGATCCTACCCAATTCGGCTTTGTTAAGGGAAGATCTTGCCTCTTGAACCTGGTCGACTTCTTTGAAACAGTCACCAAGGCCATAGATGAAGGGAAGGTAGTCCACACAGCCTACCTGGACCTCGCAAAAGCCTTCGACACAATACCCCATTTGGGCATCATAAATAAGCTCACCAGCTTAAATATCAACCCTATGTCACAAGATGGGTTGCAAACTGGCTCAGGGATAGAACCCAAATGTTCAGAATTGCAGGTGCCATGTCAGACTCTAAACCAGTTACAAGTGGCGTCCCACAAGGCTCAGTCCTGGGACCTCTCTTGTTCGGTATATATTTCTCTGAGGTACAGGCTAGCATGGGAGGACTATGGCTGACCAAGTTGGCAGATGACTGCAAACTGGGTGCCATAATCGACTCGCCTACTGACACAAGCATCCTCCAAAAGGGTCTCACAGAGACGGATAACTGGTGCCAGAGCCATGGCCTAAAGCTAAATGCCAAAAGTGCATAGTCATCCCCTTTGGGAAAAACAAAGTGCCCACAAATTACCACATAGGTGGTAATCCATTAAGTACGGAAGAAGTAATTAGGGATTTAGGGACCCAAGTAAATAGCAATCTCGTCTTTGACAATCACGTTGCCAAAGTGGTTAGAAAGACCTTCTATATAGCCCACCTTATCACAAAAGGGTTCACATCTAGATCAAGAGAGGTCATTGTGCCCCTCTAATCATCACTCATCAGGCCCATAATTTAATACAGTGTCCCATTTGGGATGTACCTTACCTGACACCTGCAGCAACTGGAAAGACCCCAAAAGTACCTCACCAAGAGGATCAAAGGACTCAAACAGATGCCCTATGCAGTTAGGCTAAATAAACTCCAGCTCTACTCAATTGCTTATCGCCTACTCAGAGGCGATCTGTGCCTGACGTATAAAGCCATGTCCAACCCAGAATTAATGGTCATGTTCCACCTCAAAAAATCCAAATCCCTTAGAGCTACATGCTCCAGGGACTTAAACCTCAGCACAGAAATAAATAGGACATGCTGGAGGGACAGATTCATATCCCAGAGGCTTCCCTCACTCTGGAACAAAATCCCAATCCATGTTAGGCAGAGCCCCTCAATGATCCTCTTCAAGAGAAATCTTGACGAGTGGATGGGAGATCATAGGTTTACCCCTGGGATCTCTTCTGTGTCCCTACTAGACAGAGGCACAGTAAACTAACCTTAAAAGGGCTATCTTCTGCGACCTACTATACAGAGGCGCAGTCAACTAATCTAAAAGGGTAACAGTAAAAAAGGGTAGTGAAAGCCAAACACACTCTGGCTAGGCTTATAAATGCTATAGGGCAGATAGCCTAGTATCAACCTATGAACCTAAATAATGGTGCCATTGTTGGATTTTAATGTAAAGGTTATAGGGGCAGACCTGTGAATGGGGGAGAAAAGCAGCAGTTTTATTTATTTATTTTATTTGTAGTTGGTTTACCAGAATAGTCCATTGGGCCAATATGAACCTGTTTTCAATGGAGTCCTGGGGAGAAAAGCTCCGGAAAGAAGGGTTACAATATGTGTTACGATGTTTACAAAATTATGCAGTTTGAGCATCAAACAATATTAACAACTTATGCAGTGTGAGCGTGAGACAATATTTACAAGTTATGCAATTTGAGCATCAAACTAGTGGTGAACATTACAGAAAATACATAAGTATACATTACATTATTTACAAGATTATGCAGTTAGAGAATACCATTCAGAAGAGAGTTACAGACAGTAACAGATGATATAGACTAGAAAAAGGAAAACATTTCTGAAAAAATACTGAGAAGTCCTTACTTGTGAGGCAGAAGCAAGCATGTTGTTGGAAAAGAGGGAGAGGAGGCAAGGCAGTGTAGTATTAAGATGGATGGGAGCAAGAGCATTCCCATTGGGTTAGTAGATATGATGGATGGGTGCAGGAGCATTCCCATTGGGTTAGTAGATAAGAGGGAAGAGATTTTTTGAATGAATAGTGGTTGGAAGTGGTATGAATGGCTGGAGGTAGAGAGTTCCAGAGACGTGCTAGACCATAGGATAGGAGGTTTTTACCTGGGGGACGAGTAGGTTTGTATAACTCAATTAGGTTTTGGTTATTAGTTCTGAGAGCTCTGTTGGGAAGATGCATTTTAAAGGCAGAGGAAAGGGATGGACAAAGGGAGGGTTTGAAAATGAGCTTATGAGCTAGAGAAAGTTGAGTATAGATGAGTTGATTGGTTAGTTCAAGCCAGTTTGGTTTTATTAGGATTTAACATGAGACGACGGTTAAGGAGCCAATTTTCAACTGTGTTAAAAGTATTTTGGAATAGAATCTGCGACTGTGTAGGTGAAGTGTCTGAGCATACTAAAGTGGAGTCATCTGCATATTGAATGCATGTTGCATTTGGGATGACCTTATACAAATCATTGATGAAAATGGAAAATAATAGTGCACCTAGTATGGAGCCTTGGGGTACTCCAAGGGTAATGGGTAAAAGGGTGGATAGTTTGCCATAGGGCAGTCTATCTACCACTGAGATATGATTGAAACCATTGGATGGCTTGGTCCTCTAGAGAGATGGATTTCAAAGTGTTTATGAGTATTTGGTGGTTTACCATATCAAAGGCTTTTGAAAGATTGAGAAAGATAGCAGAGGAAAGTGTATTATTGTTTCGGTGTTGTTTAATGATGTTAGAGAAGGAGAGGAGGGCTGAGGTTGTACTATGGAATGGTCTAAAGCCATGTTGGATGTTGGCTAGAAGATTATTATGGATAAGATAGTTCAGGAGTTGATTGTGGATGCATTTTTCCATAATTTTAGCCAAGGGTGACAGAATAGCTATGAGTCTATAGTTTGAAAGTTCAGTAGAGCTGGGATGACATGGGATATCTTCCAGATGGAGGGAATGGACACTTCAGTTATAATTCTGTTGATCAGGATAGTAATGGGGTATGCTATGGCATCTGCAGCTTTTTGTAGATATTCTGCAGGGAGGAGATCAGCCAACAGGGTGGTAGGCTTTAGTTTTTTAAGTAATTTTCGGACCAAAGATGTGCAAAGTGGCTTGAAGTTAAAGGAGAGTTGGGAGTTTTCATTTTATTTCTGCAGTTATTCATTCATTCATTCATTCATTCATTCATTCATTCATTCAACATCTAAGCAACATTGTACTCTTGATAACTCTGGAGGAAAGATCTTCATTAAACCACAGGGGGTTCTAAATGTTGAGGTGCATTTTAGAGTTTTTTAAACAACTTTTTCATCCAATGATTATTTGAACAAAACACATGCTAAAAGAAAGAAATACAGATTTACTCTTCAAGTTTGTATTTTTCCTGCATAATTTCAGCACATCCTAGTTGACCAAGATTACACTGTAAAACCTGCACTGGAAATTACTATATTAAGGTTGGGGCTGCTTGGTCCCCCCAGAAGCCAAAAAGGTTTCTAGATGTTCTGAGATGCATTTCAGTGGTTTTTTTGTACAAACAACCTTTTCATCCAAAGATGGCCGAAATGAAAACCGTAATCAAGTAAAGAAATTCAGTATTACTCTTCAACTTTGCGTTTCCTGCATTCATCCTTTCAATATACCTGAAGTGAGCAAGACTACCCTGCTGTAACTAAATTAAGCTGGAGTTTGGGGGCTGCTAGGCACACAGAAGCCATGGGGTTATAAATGCTCTGAGGTGCATTTTAGAGCTTTTTTCCATCTGATGCATATACAGGTATCTGTCTTTTTGGAAAGAACAAATAAGTATGCTGTTTATATATGTCTGATAGCAAATTTGTTATATTCTATTTGCCTTTTTTTCAGTTTTGGAATTAATAAAAAAAGATATAGGCAACATACAGACTCTTAATCCAACTCAATTCAGATTCATCAAGGGTATGTCCTGCCTATTTAACCTGGTCAGTTTCTTCAAAACCATTATTGAAGCAACAAACTATGGCAAAACAGTGGACACTGTATATCTAGACCTCACAAAAGTGTTCAATTCCACCTCACACCTAGGTATCAGATAAACTGTCTCAGCTAAATGTCAATCCCTATGTAACTCATTGGATAGCACAATGGCTTCTACAGAACCTAAGAAGTTAGGATGAACACCTCTAACTCCTCCAAAAGATATGTGACATGCCATCATAAACTCCTGAGAAGACACTGAGATCCTCCAAAATGGCCTGTCCCAAACAAATGGTTGATGTTAAAAACATGGACTAAAACTAAATACAAAGAGGTAATCATTCAGCAAGCATGACACTCCTTGTAACTATCATATTGACAACACCCCCACTGAAAACTGATCTTGTAGTTAGGGATCTGGGAACCTATGCTGAAACTGAATTGTCCTTTGATCACCACATACACATTTTGTAAAGAAGTCCTTTTTCATTGAACAAGTTACATCTAAATACATTGAGTCCAGGTCAAGGGCAGATGTATTGGAGGTGGGTTCAAATTGTTCTGTCATGGTGTGGATGGGAGGAGAAATGGGATAGGGGTTATCCTGAAGGAACATCATGCCAAGAGTGTTTTGGAGTTGAAAAGAGTGTCGGATAGAGTGATGTTTATGAAGCTGGAAACTGACGGTGTAATGATGAATGGTGTTAGTGCATATGCTACGCAAGTTGGGTGTGCGATGGATGAGACAGAAAAAGTTTGGAGTGAGTTGGATGAAGTGGTGATGAGTGTTCCCAAGGGTGAGAGACTGGTGATTGGTGCAGATTTCAATGTGAATGTTGGTGAAGGGAACAGAGGCGATGAGGACGTGATGGGTAGGTATGGTGTTAAGGTGAGGAATGCAGAATGTTAGATGGTAGTGGATTTTGCGAAAAGAATGGGCATGGCTGTGGTGAATACATATTTTAAGAAGAGGGAGGAGCATAAGGTGACGTACAAAACTGGAGGAAGATGCACACATGTGGATTATATTCTGTGCAGAAGGGCCGGTTTGAAGGAGATTGAAGACTGTAAAGTGGTAGCAGGGGACAGCATAGCTAGGCAGCATAGGATGGTGGTCTGTAGGATGACATTGGTGATCAAGAAGAGGAGAAGGTGTGTGTGGGTAGTGCCAAGGATTAAATGGTGGAAGTTGAAAAGGGTGATTGCGAGGTGGAGTTCAGGGAAGAGTTAAGACAGGCACTGGGTGGCAGTGAAGAGTTACCAAATAGCTAGGTTACTACAGCAGAGCTGGTAAGGGAGACGGCTAGAAAGGTGGTTGGTGTGACATCTGGACAGAGGAAGGAGGACAAGGAGACCTGGTGGTGGAATAAGGAAGTACAGAAGAGTGTACAGAGAAAGAGGTTGGTGAAGAAGTGGGATTGTCAGAGAGATGAAGAAAGTAGACATGAGTATAAGGAGATGAGGTGTATGGCAAAGAAAGAGGTGTCAAAGACTAAGGATATGGCATATAAAGAGTTGTATGAAAGGCTGGACACTAAGGAGGGAGAAAAGGACCTGTACCGATTGGCTAGACAGAGGTACTGAGCTGGGAAAGATGTGCAGCAGGTAAGGGTGATAAAGGATAATGAGGGAAACATACTCACAAGTCAGGAGAGGGTGTTGAGCAGATGGAAAGACCACTTTGAGGGGCTGATGAATGAAGAGGAAGAGAGAGAGAGAGAGAGAAGGTTGGATGATGTGGGGATAGTGAATCAGGAAGTCCAGCGGATTAGCAAGGAGGAAGTAAGGACAGCTATGAAGAGGATGAAGAATGGAAAAGCTGTTGGTCCAGATGACATACCTGTGGAAGCATGGGGGTGTTTAGGAGAGATGGCAGTAGAGTTTTTAACCAGATTGTTTAATGAAATCTTGGAAAGTGAGAGGTTGCCTGAGGAGTGGAGAAGTGTTTTGGTACCGATTTTTAAGAATAAGGGTGATGTGCAGAGCTGCAGTAACTGCAGAGGGATAAAACTGATCAGTCACAGCATGAAGTTATGGGAAAGAGAAGTGGAAGATAGGGTAAGAAGGGAGGTGATGATTAGTGATCAGCAGTGTGGTTTCATGCTGGAAAAGAGCACTACAGATGCAAAGTTTGCTCTGAGGGTGTTGATGGAGAAGTATAGAGAAGGTCAGAAGGAGTTGCATTGTGTCTTCGTGAACTTAGAGAAAGCATATAACAGGGTGCTTAGAGAGGAGTTGTGGTATTGCATGAGGAAGTCAGGAGTGGCAGATAAGTATGTAAGAGTGGTACAGGATATGTATGAGGGTAGTGTGATAGTGGTGAGGTCTGCAGTAGGAGTGATGTATGCATTCAAGGTGGAGGTAGGATTACATCAAGGATCAGCTCTGAGCCCTTTCTTATTTGCAATAGTGATGGACAGGTTGACAGACAAGATCAGTTAAGAGTCCCCGTGGACTATGATGTTTGCGGATGACATTGTGATCTGTAGTGAGAGTACAGAACAAGTTGAGGAGACCCTGGAGAGGTGGAGATATGCTCTAGAGAGAAGAGGAATGAAGGTCAGCATGACTAAGACAGAATGTATGTGTGTGAATGAGAGGGAGGATAGAGGAATGGTGAGGATGCAGGGAGTAGATCTGGCAAAGGTGGATGAGCTTAAGTACTTGGGATCAACAGTTCAGAGTAATGGTGAGTGTGGAAGGGAGGTGAAGAAGAGAGTACAGGCAGGGTGGAGTGGGTGGAGAACAGTGTCAGGAGTGATTTATGACAGATGGGTACCAGTAAGAGTGAAAATGAAGGTCTACAAGAGGGTAGTGAGACCAGCTATGTTATATGGGTTGGAGACAGTGGCATTGACAAAAAGGCAGGAATCAGAGCTGGACATGGCAGAGTTAAAGATGTTAAGATTTGCATTGAATGTGATGAGGATGAACAGGATTAGGAATCAGTATATTAGAGGGTCAGCTCAGGTTGGACGGTTTGGAGACAAAGCCATAGAGGTGAGATTGCACTGGTTTGGACATGTGCTGAGGAAGAATGCTGGGTATATTGGGAAAAGGATGCCAAGTATGGTGCTGCCAGGTAAGAGGAAAAGTGGAAAGCCTAAGATAGAGTTTATGGATGTGAAGAAAGAGGACATGCAGGTGGTTGGTGTGACAGACCAAGATGGAGAGGACAGGAAGAAATAGAAACAGATGATCTGCTTTGGCAACCCCTAGGAGGAACAGCTGAAAGAAGAAGAAAAAAGAAGATTGAGTCCAGGTCCAGGGATGTAATCACTCCACTGTAGTAAGCTTTCATTAGGTCGATCCTTGAGTATAATGCCTTTTCAGTATGTACCTGTCCAAACACTTGTCACAATGAGAATGATCATATTGCCTTCTCTCAAAAAAAAAAAAAAATCAAAGGTCTAAATTGTAAAAACAATGCAGACCATCTCCAAACCTTGTCCCTCTTCTCCGTATCACACAAGCTACTGAGAGGTGATCTCTGCTTCAAGTACAGAACTTCAGCAGACCCTGATGTGTCAGACCTATTATGCATTTGCATGTCCAATGGTATAATAAATACCTGCTCAAGGGATCTCTTTTGCAAAGTAGATAGAACATGTGTTAGAGATAGGTTTGTATCACAGACAATATCATTTCTATGGATCTGCCATACAGTCACATAAAGTAAAGTTTTTATAGTAGTACAATCATAAATAATAATAAAGTACATCTTTAATAATAATAAATATTAATAATAATAATAATAAATAATAATAAAGTACATCTCTTATTCTGTTTAAATGTAATTTGGATGAATGGATGGGTAACTGCGAATTCATACCCAGTTTTGTACTCCTGTCTCATGGATAGGGGAAACTTGTAAATGTCCCAACATATCCTTGTTTGGCACATCTCAGAGTTATCTGCATGCAAAATATAAGGGCTAAAATCTACATTGGAATGTAAGGCTAGACTTCTAAAAATCTTCCCTAAACAATAGCCTAGTAAGTTGTTCTGACTCCCCACACCCTTCTCTTTCATCCCATTCCAAACAAACTACATAAAATCTCTCCTTTCCAAACTCAAACCCTGCTGTCTAGCAGATGATACATTACCTAATTAATTCCTTAAAATTGCTGCCCCCTCAATCGCCTGTCCCATTTCAGTCCTAATCAACTATTCTATCTCTGAACAATATGTACCCCATCTATGGAAAATATCCCACATCATTCCCCTACACAAAGGCAGCCCCTCTAAGGATCTAACTAACTATTGTCCCATAGCCATACTCTCCCCTCTAGACAAAATCTTTGAAAAGTGCATTCACTCCCAACTCCTTGTCCACCTCCTTAATCACAAACTCCTCTCCCCCACACAACATGGCTTTAGGCCAAAACATAGTACCGGTACTGCCCTGCTATCTTTCACTAACACCATTCAAGATCTTATAAACCAAGGCCAAATGGTCTCCTCCATATTCATTGACATGTCAAAAGCCTTTGACACAGTCTCCCACCAAATCCTACTAAATAAAATATCATCCCATGGCCTCAACACAACAGCCCTGTTCTGGTTCCATAGTTATCTCTCTAACCATCAGCAAGCCACCAAATGGGAGATCAACCTGTTCTCCCTTCTACCCATCACTGTTGGTGTACCCCAAGGATCCATACTTGGCCCCCTTCTCTTGACAATGTTTACTAATAACCTCAGCTCTTCAACCCAACTAGCCTCCATAGTCCAATACACTGATGACTCTGCATTAATCTGCACAGCCCCCACCCGCAAGGACGTACAAACAAAAATGCAAAAATCTTTCCAGGACATAGAAAACTACCTCACTAGCCATCAACTCATATGTAACCCCAACAAAACCAAGTTAATTGTCTTCATTTACAATAAACCTAAAACATGTCTGACTCCACTTTATATCCTTTCCACAAATGGAACCAAAATAGATCCCACCAGCCAAGCCAAATTTCTAGGTGTCACAATCGATGATAACCTAAGGTTTGACACCCACATCTCCCTCACCATCAAAAAAGTTCACTCCAAACTTGGCACCCTTTACAGAATTAAACCTTACCTTACAGACAACGCCAGACTACCACTGCCTGCACACATCTACTCTCCACCCTCCTGTACGGCTCCCTAGTATTTACAAACTTTCGTAAATCTGACCTAAATAATCTGGAATCATGCTGCAACAAAATCGCCAAGTTTGCCACAGGCCACCCTTACAGAACCCACCACTGCTCTGTACTCTCCCAACTTAAATGGTTAGAACTACCAAACCTTCTAATATTTAACCAACTGTCCATAGCCCACAATATAATTCACAAACCTAACAAGTGCCCAGCACTCACCAATCTAGTCCAACCCAACAGCAATCCTAGAGCTCTAAGATCCTCAAATAAGCTATTGTTAAAGATTACCCAAGCCCACAACACACAGGGCACCACCCTTTTTTCCCATAAAATTGCCAAACTGTGGAGCACACTTCCTCAACCTATTGCTAAAAACCCCAGCATTCTTGGGTTTAAAAACCTCTTTAAGGAACATCTAGCAAAACGCTGGCTCTGCACCTGCCATACTCCTGGTTAAGATATCTACTACTCCATTACATCACCCTAAACTAGCTCATTCTCACAGCTACAACTATTAATTGCTGAAGGTTATCTTGATTCTACACTCAGTTTCAGTTAGCAATGCATGCACATATACTGCTTTGTCTTTAACTGTTATGTAGACTGCATTTCTTTAGCAATGCATGCACATATACTGCTTTGTCTTTAACTGTTATGTAGACTGCATTTCTGTATCTTGCAATTACTGTATCACACTGTTCTCACTATTAACTTACGCGGCCAGTTTTTATCACTAACCATGCCATTTTTTGTTACATTTGTTAATTTATTTGTTAATTATTTGCTAATTATTGTTATATAACTAATTTCTTTACTGACTTGCTTTGTACATTGTTGATTATATGTGTTCAATTTGATTGTTTAATACTGTCTATTTGTATGTATGGAGCTTTTCTCCCCAGGCCTCCGCTGAAAATGGGCCTCATGCCCAGTCGGACATTACCCGGCAAACAAACTAAATAAATAAATAAATAAATAAAATAAGTACCTATGAACCTATTATGCAGTCAGATAACGAACATGCAAATCACAATCCCCAAAACAGTATAATAATCAAGCACAATATGACACTTGAATTTCATATGAGATGTGAATATTTCAGTGTGTGACTCTAATATGTAAGACTTGGAATCTTGCATTTTATATTTGCTAATAAAGTCACATTTGAAATGTATTTATTTATTTATTTATTGGCATGTTTACGAGGAAAGCAAGACTGGATAATTTAATCCATTTTCATAGGAGGCCCTGGAAGAAAATTTCCAACAAAAAAAAAAAACAGAAAATAAATATACATAGGTGAAAACTTATTGCCCTGACCTCTGCATGAAGGATGTTTGAGTTGCAAGCATTTATGGTAAGTCAACCCTACCTCATGTCCCACAAGGACAGGGTTTCTTTAAGAAGTGATCCTTCTTTTATGGCTAAAGTGGTATCCGAGTGCACTTTAAGACAAAGCATCCATCTCCCATTTTCTTTCCTGAACCTAAAAATGAGGGAGAAAGGATGTTTCTTTTTGGGGATGAACTCTTCGCTAGGCTTGTAAGGGCCCCAGGGCCAGTAGCCTAGTAACCTCCTATGATCCTATGATCCATACCTTGGATGTCTGCAGACAAATCAGGTACTATCTGGACAGAACTAAATCTTCCAGATCATTGAATCAATTGTGAAGGTAAGAAAAAGGCACAACCTGTGTCAAAACAGACTACTTCCAAATGGTTTTCTAAGGTTATTATCTTTTGTTATACTCACCATGACAATTCTGTTCCAGGAAAGGCCAAGGCTCATTGTACAAGGATCTTGGCTTCTTCTATGTCTTTTTGTGGATTCTAGAAGTATTTTAGAAGCTGATATTTGGTCATTTACACATACTTTTGCAAAACACTATAAGTTAGATTCCTTATCTAGGTTTAGATCAAGCTTTGCTAGGACCATTCTTAAGGGCCCATGGACCTTTCTCCTTTCACATCCCACATATAGTTAGCTGTGGTAATCTACCCATATAGCTAAGGCTACTGCAGCAGTAATTAATATGAAGAACACAGTACAGTTGTGCAAGCTGAACTTAACATAACAGTAGATGTTTGAATGATCACTGTTGCAGTAGCTGCACCCTCCATTCATTCCCCTTGCATTTTTGGCGTGTTTTATATGCCAGGGTGAGAACATTTATTTTTTGTTATTCTAGCCTTGTTCTTTTAGGGTTCAACATCCCTCTCTGTGCTGGCAGGAAAGCTCTGAAGGGCTTCACTGTCAAACTTGTCTTTTAGTCAGCTCAGCTGGAGCTGCTTGACAGTTTGGGCATGTGGAAGTTGCCCTGAAGCTTTGGAAGCTGGTCGGCTGTTACATCCTTGGTTACAATATATTATAAATATGTAGATTAATACAAATGTAAATACACATTATGACATAGGTTCATAGGTAGGTACTAGGCTATTGGCCCTAGAGCCTATATAAGCCTAGCTAAAAAGGTACCCTGGCTTTCGCCACCCAAGAAAATTATTTTCCTGTGCCCCTGTCGAGCAGAGCCACAGAAGTGATCCTCGGGGTGAATTTCCTATTTCCCATCTAATCATCAAGATTTTTCTTGAAGAGTGCTAATGAGGAGATTTGTTTGATATAGATAGGTAGTTTGTTCCAGAGTATGGGAAGTCTCTGGGACAGGAATCTATCTCTCCATCGTGTTCTGTTTATTGTGGTGACAAGGTTTAGGTCCCTAGAGCGTGTAGCTTGCAGGGATTGGGATTTCTTTAAGTGGAGCATGTCCAACAGCTTTGGGTTTGACATAGCTTTGTATGTTAGGCAGAGATCGCCTCTGAGTAGGTGATATGCGACGGAGTAAAGCTGGAGTTTTTTTAAATGGTCTGCATAGGGCATCTGTTTGTGGCCAGTAATCCTCTTTGTGAGGTATTTCTGTGGCCTTTCTAGTTGTTGTAGATGTCTTGTGAGGTGCATACCAAAAAGGGCATTGTACTCTATAATGGGTCTAATGAGTGATGAGTAGAGGGGAACAATTACCTCTTTTTTCCTGGATGAGAAGTCTTTTGTGATGAAGTGTACCATGTAGAAGGATTTCCTGACTACTGTGGTGATGTGATTGTCAAAGGAGAGACTACTGTCCACCTGTGTCCTGAGGTCTCTTATCACACTTCTGGTGTTAAGTAGACTACAGCCTATGTGGTCGTTCATGGGTACAGAGTTTTTACCAAAGGGGATGACAATGCACTTTTTGGCATTGAGCTTGAGACCATGGCTTTGACACCAGGCATCTGTCTCAGTGATGCCCTTTTGTAGGATGTCCACATTGTTAAGAGTTTCAATTATGGCTCCTAGTTTGCAGTCATCTGCAAACTTCATTAGCCAAAGACCTTCTGTGATAGCCTGTACTTCAGAGAAGTAGATACCAAACAGGAAAGGACCCATGACTGAACCCTGTGGTACTCTACTTGTCACTGGTCTGAAGTTGGATTTGGAGTCTGCTACTTTCACAGTGTGGGTTCTGTCAGTGAGCCATTTGGCAACCCATCTTATGACATAGGGGTTTAAACCTAGTTTAGTGAGTTTATCTATAATTCCGGAGTAGGGGATAGTGTTAAAAGCCTTGGCTAGATCTAGATAGGCTGTGTGAGCCAACTTACCCTCATCTATGGCTTTGGTGATTGTTTCAAAGTAGTCTATCAGGTTTAGGAGACATGATCTGCCTTTTACAAACCCGAACTGGGTGGGGTCCAGAGTTTGGAGATTATCAATGTCTTTGTTTATACGATCCATGGCCTTGCAGACCAGGCTCGTCAGGCTAATGGGGTGGTAGTTACTGGGGTCCTTGGTGGATCCCCCTTTGTGGAGTGAGATAACCGTCACTGTGCACCATTCAGTGGGCACAAAGCCTGAAGTGAGGCTATGATTGAACATGGTACTTAAGTGGGGTGCCAGTTTGTTCTGTAGTTCATGTAGAACATAGCCTGGGATGTTGTCAGGTCCCATGGATGCTGTGTTCTTGGCTTTGGAGAGTGTGGTTTTTACCTGTGCAGTGGTGATTACAGGAACTTTGCATTCTTCCGGTATAGAGATGGACCTTTTAGGGGGTGAGAGGGGGTAAAGTTAGCACTGAACCTATCTGCCAGGATGTTGGCAATATCAGTTTGTTCTGTATATTTAGTGCTATTGTGCTGTAACTCAAAGCAGATCTGAGTGTTGCCATTGAGATTCTTGACATAGCTATAGAATGCTTTGTGGATGTCTTTAGAAAGAGTAGCGATTTTGTTTTCATAACTAGCTTTGGAGGATTTTATGAGGGATCTCAGCTTCTTACTGAGGCTGACCAGGGAGTTCCTCCAATCATGGGATTTTACTCTTTTTTGCAGCAGCTTCTTTCTTCTGTTGTAGAATTTGTTTATAAGAAATATATATTCCAACCATGGTTTTAATCTTCTCTATTCAGAGCCAATATAACATCCAAAAACAAAATGAGATAGAAAACTGACTTTATTTCTAAAACAGAAAACAGCGCTTTCGGGAGTGTCCCTTCCTCAGTGTTATTTAATACATTTTGAATTAAAGGTATTCACATTATATAATCAAACAGACAAAACACCACATGACACAGCCAACCTATAAAAAAAATTACATAAAAATCAATCAAGTTTTTAAAGTCATATTACTATATTTAAAACATAGATATACTTCTGTTATATAGATATTTAAAACTTACTGTAAAACACCATTATAAAACAAGACGCTAATACAGCATGTAAAGCAAACTTGTTATGGCCTATCATTGAAACATTGTATATAAAACAGTGTGAATGAAACACTTAATGATACTGTTTTTGCCTAAATTCCAACACTGGCTTGATAGTAACCATATTATTTAACCCAGGTTTTTTATCAGCATTTAATCTAACAATCCACTTATATTCAGCGATATCCAATTTATTAATAATATCGCCTAATCTTAAGCTTCTATCTATTATTTGTAAGACTTTAAACTTAAAATTATGCTTTTCATTCTCATCACTCCTATGTTGTGCTAAGGCATTCGTAAAAATGTGCCTTCTCATTTCTGATTTATGTTCTATAATTCTTTCTTTAAGAGATTGTGAGCATTTACCAACGTAAATTCAGTTAAACCTGAAACTGAGCAAAGAATACATGCAATTGATGAATGATTTCTTTGTGCCTATAGAAAAGGAATTATCAGATGAAATCATAAAATTTGGAAAATGAGTTGTTAAGCTCAAATGACTTTATACATGTATCGAGTGCTTATCAACTAATGAGTAATACAATGAATATGCTTGATAACAAATTACAAGCAGCTAAGCTCACAAATTATTGAGAGACATTAATGATTTCAAGCTCGGTCATATTTTTTCTTGGCCGAGAACTAATAACATTGTTAAGCCATTTTTACAAAAAGAGAAGAAAAATAGAATGGATGAGCTTGACGACTTTGAAATTCAAAATGTCCTGCCCACACATGAAGGACAGGCTCGCATACAACGTGAATCCAATAATAGAGAGGCTAATGATGAAGAAAGAAGTACGCGAAATGTTATTCTTGGAGAGGGTACATCTAAGCTTCATGAGCAAAAGGCAGAAGGTGCAGCTGGCAAATCTGATATACAAGTTAAACAAAATGAGGCTTTTTTAAACCTCACAAAGCCAACAGTTCCAAATCTACCTGAAAAGGTGGATACAAGGAATCGGACACAATCGAGAGGCCGATCGCAACAACGTTTCAACCTGAGTGTGGGCAAAAGGAAAAACAGCAGCCCTTTGCCGAGCAACAAACAGGTGTGAAAGCGACCGGTAAGCTGAATTCATCAGTTGTGAATTTATCTTCTTTATATTTGACTGCCGATATGGAGAGGCTTCTAGATAAAGGCTTACAATTCATTGTAAGTGGGAATGATACTGTAGTGGAAGCCTTGAGTGACTTAAAGATGTTTGTACGTAACATCAGTTTGAAAATGTTTTTCAAACATATGGGCAGAGGTGTTCAGGTGAAGTTAAAGAGAAAAAGTGCATTTATCCCTAACAATTTCCCCATATTAAATGCTTTCAGTTTTGTTTGTGAAGATGTGTTAAGACAGCTATATGATGATGTGCTTAGACATAAATTAAAGATGCATTCATATAATATAACATATAATGAAAATGAGGCCTATAAAACCTTACTTGCTAATAAAGACATCATAATTAAGCAAGCAGATAAAGGTGGTGCCACTGTGATCTTTGATAAAATTAAATACTTGGAATCCATGTATACATTTTTGGATGACAAACAAACATTTAAGGAGATTACTGTGGCTGATGTTAAAAAAATTATTAGTGATGTGAATATGTTTATATATGATTTACAAGCACAAGGTGACATTGACCTAGACATATTTAACTACTTTACTGTTTCAACTCCGGTCATTCCAGTTCTTTATGGTATTCCTAAGCTACATAAGTCACTTACATCGCCACCGATGAGGCCTATTGTATCAGGGTGAGGTTGGGCGACAGAACCTCTGTCTATTTATGTTCAAGAAAAACTTAGTAAATATCTGATTTCCTGTCCTAGTTATATAAAGGACACAGGTGATTTCCTAAGGAAATTATATCTGTGGAATACTAATAATGAAGAACATGAATATTCAATGGCGACTATGGACATAACATCTTTATTCACAGTTATACCCAACAACTATGGAATTGGTGCTGTACGTAGTTTTTTATGTGAAAACACTAACAACAAAGGAAGGGAAATTGAAGTATTATGTAGTATACTAGAAATAACTTTGGAAAAGAATGTGTTTATATTCAACAAACAGTATTACCTACAAACCTCTGGTGTAGCCATGGGTACGCCCATGGCTAACACATACGCAAATATAGTATTAAGTCAATGGAAGAAAAACTATGTATATGGTGATAAGAATTTATATAAAAACATTTTATTTTATCATCATTTTGTAGATGATTGCTTCCTCCTTTGGAAAGGAACATACGGGCAGTTAGTGGATTTTGTTACTTATTTAAATAATACAACTGATTTTTTAAAATTTATTATGTGCTCATCCAATAATAGAATGACATTTTTGGATGTGATAATATACAGAAATGATGATAATAAACTGGAAACCGGTATTCCAAAAGAAAATACAGGTTAATAGATATACACACGCAAATAGCATGCATGCAAGCCGCGTATTTCGTGGGATAGTGAAGAGTCAGTTGCTGCGTATTAGCAGGCTCAATACAGACTTTAATAGATGCAAACAGCAGATGGAATTAACTTGTAATGATTTTTATAATAGAGGTTATAGGAGAGCACAGGTTGAAGAAATAAAAGAAGATATATTAAATAAAAGAGATAATTATGCAAGACCATTTTTCAGTGATGAGGCACATCAAGAAAATGAGTGCAATATGTCACAAAACATAAGATATGTTTTGACATATAATAATTTAACAAAATATGTCAAGCAAATAATTGAAAAAAATTGGTGTATAGTTATGGCTCAACCTGAATTAAGTAAACTTTTGGGAACTGCTCCAAGATTTGCACACAGGAATATGCAAAATTTAAATTGAAGGTTATGTTATAAGGATTTTGCAATGAATTTAATACCATCAGTTATGGCAAATAAAATGGGCACGGTTCCTTGTTATTCTTGTAGTTGCTGCAATGATATTTGTAGTGAGAAAATGTTTATATATTCACAAAGTAAAATTAGGTTTGACATACGTTGTCAAGCAACATGTAAAACTGTTTCTGTTGTATATTTGGCTACTTGTACACAATGTTCTGGATTTTACGTTGGTAAATGCTCACAATCTCTTAAAGAAAGAATTATAGAACATAAATCAGAAATGAGAAGGCACATTTTTACGAATGCCTTAGCACAACATAGGAGTGATGAGAATGAAAAGCATAATTTTAAGTTTAAAGTCTTACAAATAATAGATAGAAGCTTAAGATTAGGCAATATTATTAATAAACTGGATATCACTGAATATAAGTGGATTGTTAGATTAAATGCTGATAAAAAAACTGGGTTAAATAATATGGTTACTATCAAGCCAATGTTGGAATTTAGGCAAAAACAGTATCATTAAGTGTTTCATTCACACTGTTTTATATACAATGTTTCAATGATAGGCCATAATAAGTTTGCTTTACATGCTGTATTAGCGTCTTGTTTTATAATGGTGTTTTACAGTAAGTTTTAAATATCTATATAACAGAAGTATATCTATGTTTTAAATATAGTAATATGACTTTAAAAACTTGATTGATTTTTATGTAATTTTTTTTATAGGTTGGCTGTGTCATGTGGTGTTTTGTCTGTTTGATTATATAATGTGAATACCTTTAATTCAAAATGTATTAATAACACTGAGGAAGTGACACTCCCAAAAGCTTTGTTTTCTGTTTTAGAAATAAAGTGAGTTTTCTATCTCATTTTGTTTTTGGATGTAGAGTTTGTTTATGGCAGGGGACCACCAGATTGACTTCCTTTTTTTGGAGGATAGAATCTTGGTTCTGTTAGGGATAGCACGAACCATGCACTTGTGTAAGTGCTTATAAAGTGCATTTGTGTAGGATTCAGCAGTCGTACCTCTATTGTCCGTCTGGATGGGTGTCGTGAAGTTTGTCTCTTCTGTCTTAAGAAGCGTGAAGTTGGCTTTGGAGAAATTTCTTACAGTGGTTTCCTTAATGGGGGGTGGAGGCAGAATGTGGATGTCTAGGGTGATTAGCTTGTGGTCGGATCTGACCAACGAGGAATTGACCTCTGGTGTGGAACACCGGTTGCCCATGTTGGTAATGACCAGGTCTAGGATATTGCTTCCCCTGGTGGTGGTGTGGATAAGCTGATCCAAGGCATTGGAATTTATGAATTCCAGAAAACGTTGAGCAAAAGAGTTGGTACATGAGTAGTTTTTCCCAGTTAATGATGGGGTAGTTGAAATCACCCATTATTAGGGTGTTGGGTTGTACCTTAATATTTTCCAGTGTATCAAGAAATGAGGAGTGGGAATCCTGGGGCATGGTGGGGGATCTGTAGCAAGCTACAATTTGCATTGTGGTCTTGCCCAGAGTTAGTTGCACTTGGATAATCTCAGATGCATTATGCTGAGCAACTAGCCTGGAGGTGTAGATATCCTTAATGAATATGGACACGCCTCCGCCTGTAGTGTTTCAGTCCAGGATAGGTGGCCAAAAGGTGTGGTATGAATTATAGCCTGGTAATGCAGGGGTGCTCTCTGGAGCCTTGAACCAGGTCTCTGTCACTGCACAGATGTCGATGTTCTCCATTTTAAGGAGTGCCTCGAGTGAATGCATTTTGAGGTTTAGACTTCTATCACCGAGTAGCATTACCCTCAGATTTTGCTTGCTTGTATCTGTTACAGTGGTGAATTTGTCATTTTAACCTTGCCTAAAAAAGGCACTATAGGGGTGGCAAGAGTTTTAGCCAGTATCCGGAATCCCAAAGGTGACAGATGCAGGCCATCTCTGGCAAAGCATCGTGGTCTGTCGATGATGTCATCCCAGGAAGACAGATACTGGCTAGAAGCTTAGCCAATTGTTGAAGTCAACAATTTTGTCCTTGTACTGTAGTATTGTTCTGGGTGATGGCAGGATGTTACTCAGGGCTAGGGTCATACCTGCCTGGGCTACAAGATTGGAGAGCTCCTCCATGTTTCTTTCCATGTAGTCCAGGGAGGTACATCTGAGGTCATTCTCACCAACATGGACATTGACAGAGTCATATTTGTACTTGTTGTGGAGTGACCTGAGTGCGTGCATCATGTGGTGTATCCTGGAACCTGGGAGGCAGCTGACAGTAACTTTCTCCTTGTTTAGCCTGGTGAGTGGAACATCAGTGTGCCTGACTATAGAGTCACCTATGACTAGAGTGCTGGGTACATTGTTATGCCTTATGGGCTGTGGTTGGGTGGCACACTGAGTTTGTGGGCTATGTGTCTTTTGGGTTGTTTTGGGGGGTGGAGGTTGCTTGTATTTCTGCTTTGGAGGTCTCTGTGGCTTGGGCAGATTTTTATTAAGAGCCTCCGTGAATATAGGTGTGTGTTTTGTGTTTCTATGTGTGTGTTTTGGTGGTGTAGGTTTTGAGGGATTATGTGATGAGTGTGGTGTGGTGCAAGTGTTACCCTCTCCTCTTGACTGTCTAGTCCAGTCTTGGGCAAGGAGAATTTTGCTTCCAGTTTGGCTATATAAGTGCATCTCTCACAACATGTAGTGTTGGGTGGTAGGAAGAGAGGGTTGTCTGTGTACATGAGGCAATTGCTGCATTGCCCCAAGATGCCCAGATTCATCAGGTAGACAGGAGAAAACACCGGGTGCTGACCCATAGACATGCCTGGATAGGTGCTTATTTATTAAGTACTAAAAGCTGTTTTCCTCTAGACAAGTGAGGAAAGTTGAGTGCTGTAGTAATTTGTAGATTATTTAGTGCTTACAATGTGTTCTGAACAAGTGATGAGGTCAAAGAAATATATTTGAGTGCTAAAACTAAAAAAACTGACTAGTTCTAAGGCAAAAATTTGTAGAGCAGACTTTATGGCGCTGGGAATATTTTAACCCTAGCTAAGCGGCGATGCATAAAGTGTATTTTTTTTTTAATATAACAGTAGCAAATGAGCAAACTGATTTAAACAAATTAACCAATTAACCAATAAAAAGCTAAAAACTGAGCCCCGTTCCAGCAGTCTTCGATCAGAGAAGTTCTAACTGCACACTCCTGCCACTAGGGTGTAGGGGAACCTTCTCCAGGAAAAGATGGCCTGGATTAGTGCCCAAGATATATAAACAAAGCTAGATCCAGCAGGCATAAATCTAGTCTTGTGCTACAGCAAACAAGGCGTACCAATTTCAGAAAGAAACAGTTCAAATAAGCAGGCACAATAAGCCTTTAACCAGAAACTTCCAGCTCAGAAGGGCAGAATCTACCCTCTCCTCCCACAAGAGTGCAGACTACACCTTCTTAATGTAAAATAACTGGCCGTAAGCCCAAGTGCTTAAACCAGAACTAATACACTTTTAGAATAACAGACACTAAGCCTTCAATCAGCAACTTCCAACTTAGAAGGATGTAAGCTACCTGTTCTGCCACAACAGTGAAAACCACAAACCTTCTTAATGTAAAGCAACTGGTATGGTATGAAGCCCAAGTGTTTAAACCAAAGGCTTAGAATAACAGTTACAATTTAATCAGGCTACTAACAGCAGAATAAATGCAATTAAGTACTTTTAAGAACAGGCAGCAAAAGCAAAATAAAGTAATAAGGTAGGAAGAAACACAAATACAGTAAAAGAAGACATAGAATAATAGTATACAGAATAACAGTAAAAGCAAAAGAAGACGTAGAATAATACACATATATCATCATTAAACAATAAAATAAATATAATATAATGTAACACTGAAACATATTGATGTTGTAAATGTGAGAGTTTACTACTCACTCATAAAGCAAATGTCAGAGAGGAAAGTTTGAACATTGAGCAAAGAGAAGGAGGGGAAAGGAGGGGAGAGTAATAAATAAGTATTTGTTAGAGGTAATTATGGGAGACAGGAGAAATAAAATTTAAAAGCAATCTTTGGATTGCTGGATGGCCTGGATTAGTGCTCAAGTTATACAAACAAAGCTAGATTCAGCAGGTATGAATCTAGTCTTGTGCTACAGCAAACAAGGCATATCAGTTTCAGAAAGAACTGGAAATATACAGAGCTAAGTATATTTTTGGTTCTTCAGAACTGTGTACTGTAAATTGTTGCTGGACTAATTTTATTCAGAGTTGTGCACTGTTATTTTTGATTCACTGTATAGTTTTTCAGGTCTCTGCTGAATGTGTTTTGTCCCACCTCTCCCTATTTTCTGCTGTGTCTTAAGTTGGTATAACTGGTTTTTACAGCTTGTGTCATCTGACTATCTGAAGGATTACTTGCATAATAATAGACCCTGTTAGTTAACAGACTGCATATCATTGCTGGAACATGTGACTAACAGAACTCTTTTCAAACTATCCGGAAATATACAGAGCTAAGTATATTTTTTGTTTCTTCAGAATTGTGTACTGTAAATTGTTGCTGGACTCATTTTATTCAGAGTTGTGCACTGTTATTTTTGATTCATTGCATAGTTTTTCAGATCTCTGCTGAAAGTGTTTTATTCCACCCACCCTCCCTATTTCTGGTTTGTTGTTTAAATTTGGTGGCTTTTGCATTTGCCCGGCCCACTGTAGATTTGATCTGGGACACTCCCCCCAGTCCCATCTCTTTACCACATTCTACCTAATACACTCCTTCTGCACTTGATTTTAGTCATTTTTAATTTAATTGCATTTTCTAAACTGTGTTTGGTCTAACATTGTTACATACTCAAGTGTGCTAGCTTGCACTGCATTTGAATTGTTTTTACTGCTGTTTTAGCTACTTTTCTGTAAAAAAAAAACAAACAAAAAAAAAAAGCAAACAAAAAAAAAACTATAAGCCTGTTTCCTACCTTTCCTGTAACTAGTGTAGTCCAGATACAGATTTGCTGTATCCAGGACTGTATGTAAGCTTCTGTGACTCCCCAAGCCTTTCTGTGTTGGAGGGAAGCCTTCAAGCTTGTCAGTGGGAGTGGTAAGCACTAGGTAAAATGTCTACCACATAAGGAGTGGTTCTGGCCAGAAATTGTAGTTATTGACCATCTGGGCAATCTTTTCCATCTCTCTCAACTTTCTGATTTGAAAGCCTGCATTTGCATTTGTTTCTTTCCTGAAACTAGTCTAGTGCAGATACAGATTCTTAGTTTTAGCACTTGAATTTGCTTATTCGTGCTCAGCACTTGTTCAGAACTTGTTGTAAGCACTAAATAAGCTACTAATTACTATAGCACTAAACCTTTCTCATTACCTAGAGGAAAACAATTTTTGCAGTTACTTTTCTCACTTGCTTAGAGAAAAACAGCTCTTGTACTCAATTTCCTCACTTATCTAGAGGAAAATAGTTTTTTATTCAGGCATGTCCAAGGTTCCACTCCCAGTGTTCTTTCCTGTCTATCTGATGAATCTGGGCGTCTTGAGGCAATGTAGAAATTGCCTCATGTACACAGACAACCCTCTCCTCCTACCACCTAACACTACCACCTGTGAGAGATGCACTTAGCTAGCCAAACTGGAGGTAAAGCTCTCTCCAACCAAGACTGAACTTGACATTCAAGATTAGAAGGTAAACACTTGCACCACACCACACTTATCACATAGTCTCACTAAATCTACACCACCAAAATCCACACATAAAAACACAAAAACATTTGCGGAGGCTCTCAATAATAATCTGCCCAAGCAACAGAGACCTCCAAAGCAGGAACACAAGCAACTTCCACCCCCCCCAACTCAACCCAAATGACACATAGCCCACAGACTCAGTGTGCCACTCAACCACAGTCAATAAGGCAAAACAACGTATCCAACACACTAGTCATAGGTGACTCTATAGTCAGGTACACTGATGTCCTACTCACCAGGCTAAACAAGGAAAAGGTTACTGTCAGCTGCCTGTCAGGTGCCAGGATCTGCCACATAATCCACACACTCAGGTCACTCCACAACAAGTACAAATATGACTCTGTCATTGTCCATGTTGGTGTGAATGACCTGAGACATACTTCCCTGGACTACATGAAAAGAGACATGGAAGAGCTCTCCGATCTTGTAGCCCAGGCAGGCATGACCCTAGCCCTGAGTAGCATTCTGCCATTGTCCAGAATGATACTGCAGTACAAGGACAAAATGATTGACTTCAACAATTGGCTGAGCTTCTGATGTCATTCTAGGGGGATCCAGTATCTGTCTGCTTGGGATGACATGGTCGACAGGCCACGATGCTTTGCCAGAGATGGCCTGCACCTGTCACCCCTGGGATTCCGGATACTGGTTAAGGCTTTTTCCACCCCTATAGTGCCTTTTTAGGCAAGGTTCAAATGACAAATTCACCACTGTAACATAAACAGGCAAGCAAAAACTGAGGGTAATGCTACTCAATGCTAGAAGTCTAAATCTCAAAATGCACTCACTCGAGACACTCCTAAATTGGAGAACATTGATATCTGTGCAGTGACTGAGACCTGGTTCAAGGCTAGAGATAGCACCCCTGCACTACCAGGCTATAACTCATACCACACTTTTCGGCCTTGTAACTGGACCGGAACGCCAAAGGCGGAGGTGTGTCCATATTCATTAAGGATATCCACACCTCTAGACTAGTTGCTCAGCATAATGCTTCCGAGGTTATCCAAGTGCAACTAACTCTGGGAAAAACTGCACTTCAAATTGTACCTTGCTACAGATTCCCCACCATGCTCCAAGATTCCCACTCCTCTTTTCTTGATGTACTGGAAAATATTAGGGTTCAACCAAACACCCTAATAATGGGCGATTTCAACTACCCCATCATTAACTGGGAAAACTACTAGTGTACCAACTCCTTCACACAACGCTTTCTGGAATTCATAAACTCCAATGCCCTGGATCAACTTATCCACACCCCCATCAGGGACAACAATATCCTGGAGCTAGTCATTACTAACATGAGTGACCGGTGTTCCACACCTGAAGTCAACTCCTCGTTGGTCCGATCTGACCATAAGATAATCACCCTTGATATCCACATCCCGCCCCCATCCCCCATTAAGGAAACCATGGTAAAAAAATTCTCCAAAGCCAACTTCATGCTTCTTAAGACAGAAGTGGTGAACTTCATGACACCCATGCAGATGGACAATACAGTTACAACTGCTGAATCCTCCACAAATGCACTCTATAAGCACTTAACACAAGTGCATGGATCGTGCTATCCCAAACAGAACCAAGACGCTATCCTCCAAAAAAAAGGAAGCCAATCTGGTGGTCCTCTGCCATAAACAAACTGTACAACAGAAGGAAGAAATTGTTGCAAAAGAGAGTACAATCCCATGAGTGGAGGAGTTCCCTGGTCAGCCTCAGTAAGAAGCTGCTACGAAAACAAAATCACCACTGATTCTAAGGACACCCACAAAGCATTCTATAGCTATGTTAAGAATCTCAATGGCAACACCCAGATGTGCTCTGAGTTACAACACAATGGCATGAAAATTACAGAACCAACTGATATTGCCGACATCCTGGCAGATAGGTTCAGTGCTAACTTTACCCCCCCACCCCCACCCCCTAAGGGGCCCATATCTATAGAGTCCCTGTAATCACAACTGTGCAGGTAAAAGATACACTCTCTAAAGCCAAAAACACAGCATCCATGGGACCGGACAACATCCTAGGCTGCATTTTACACGAACTTCAGAATGAACTGGCTCCCCACCTAAGCACCATGTTCAATCATAGCCTCACATCAGGCTTTGTACCCACTGAGTGGCGTACAGCAACAGTTATCCCACTCCACAAAGGGGGAGCCACCACCGATCCCAGAAACTATTGCCCTATTAGCCTGACGAGCCTGGTCTGCAAGGCCATGGAACGCATCATCATGGAACTCATAAACAAAGACATTGGTAACCTCAAACTCTGGATCTCACCCAGTTTGGGTTTGTGAAAGGCAGATCATGCCTGCTGAACCTGATTGACTTCTTTGAGACAGTCACCAAAGCCGTAGATGAGGGTAAGGTGGTTCACACAGCCTATCTTGACCTCATGAAGGCTTTCGACACCATCCCCCATTCTGGAATTATAGCTAAACTCACTAAACTAGGTATAAATCCCTATGTCACAAGATGGCTTGCCAACTGTCTCACTGACAGAACCCACACTGTAAAAGTCACACACTCCAAATCTGACCTCAAACCAGTGACAAGTGGAGTACCTCAGGGTTCAGTCCTGGGACCTCTCCTGTTTGGTATCTACTTCTCTGAAGTACAGGCTAACACAGAAGGCTTCTGGCTAACGAAGTTCGCAGATGACTGCAAACTAAAAACCATAGACGAGTCCCCAAATGATGTGGAAATCCTACAGAAGGGCCTCACTGAGACAGATGCCTGTTGTCAGAGCCATGGCCTCAAGCTCAATGCCAAAAAGTGCATTGTCATCCCCTTTGGTAAAAACTCTCTACCCATGAAATACTACATAGACAGCGATCTACTTAACACTGAATGTGTGATAAGAGACCTTGGGACCCAGGTGGACAGTAGTCTGTCCTTTGATAGTCACATCGCCACAGTAGTCAGGAAGTCCTTCTACATGGCACACCTCATCATAAAAGGGTTCTCATCCAGGAAAAAAGAGGTCATTGTTCCCCTCTACTCGACACTCATTAGACCCATTATAGAGTACAACGCCCCTTTTGCAATGTACCTCACAAGACATCTGCAGCAGCTGGAAAGGCCACAGAAGTACCTCACAAGGAGGATTACTGGCCTCAAACAGATGTCCTACCCTGACTGTCTCAAAACACTCCAGCTTAACTCCGTAGCATATCACCTTCTCCGAGGTGATCTCTGCCTAACATATAAAGCTATGTCAAACCCAGAGCTGTTGGACATGCTACACCTAAAGAAATCCCAATCCCACCGAGCTACATGGTCTAGGGACCTAAACCTTGTCACCACAATAAACAGGACATGCTGGAGGGATAGATTCCTGTCCCAGAGACTTCCCATACTCTGGAACAGGCTACCCATCTATGTCAAGCAAAGTTCTTCATTAGCACTCTTCAAGAAAAATCTTGTTGAGTGGATGGGAAATAGGAAATACACCCCAGGGATCACTTCTGTGTCTCTCCTCAACAGTGGCACAGAAAAATAACCCTCTTGGGTGGCGTAAGCCAGGAAACCTTGTTGGCTAGGCCCTTGGGCCGATTGTCTAGTACCTACCTATGAACATATGAATTTTAAAAGTATGGGAAATAACTTATTAATTATGTGGTACAGATCATTATTCTTTGTGTACTATTCCCCCATTTCTCTTCTCATTCTTCAGAATTCTTTCACTGTACTTGCCCTTAATATTTCAGGACTACAGCATTTGCTCAAAACTTAGCTTTGACTATACGTTAGCCGTTTTGTTTATATTCTTTGCTCGTGCATGCAAGCACCTTTCCATGATGCTTCTACAAAAAGGTGCATGCATATTGATTAGCGCAGTTGCTCATTGCACTAACATGCTTACATCATGCAGGCTTAGCATGAAGCCTACATGACTGTTAATGAATCCTGGGGTATGCATTTTTTCTCTATTACTCTGTATATACAAAATCAAGGCCTACAGCAACCCTGATTTTGTATTCTTAGAGTAAATACAATCTCTTTAATTTTCTGTACTTTTCAAGGCATGCATTGATGTGCGTTAGGCACTGTACAGAGGGGAAGAAAAAATTGGTTAATGCTGTACGTGCTCTATGGTGCTATACACAAACAGTGTTATAGGCATGAATTGCTATAGGTGTGAATGAGATAAGAGCTGAGAGGGTGTGGTGATATATCAGAAAGGAGCTCTGGACCTTATATTCCTGGATGCATACCACTTTGGCTTTGTAAAAAGCAGATCATGTCTGCTCAGCCTGACTGAGTTCTTTGAAAGGGTTACTGAGGGCATGGATAAGGAGCACACAGTCCACACTGCTTATCAGGATCAAGCCACTATCCCCCATGCTAGAATTATCATCAAACTGTCTCAGCTCACCATTAGCCCATACATGCATACCTTGGTAGTTGCGTGTCTGAGAGAACCCATACCATTAAGGTTGTGGATATTTGCTCTAAACAGAACAGTTACCAGTTCCTTAGGTAATGTACACTTTGACTCCCTTTTTATATCACGATGAACAGACATTGCATCTCCCCAGTCATTATCTGGCTGGTGATAGTTGCCTTGTAGCACTTTATAGAACTGTAATACCAAATATCGTCGCAGTGAAATGTGTTGCTTCTGAAATATTAAATTACATTTTAGTGTGATAAAATGGCCACATTGCTGTTAAATTTTTAGCAGTTCTTTACTTTTGCACATTAACTGCAACCCAGAAACAGGCAACAACATCCATCCTCATCTCTTGATAAAAATTCTTTCCATATTACCAGCCTTACCAACTCCACTATTGAGATAGTAACCTCCACCAAACTTATTGGTGTTACAATTGATGACCAGCCGAAATTCAATACTCACATCCAGCTAAACATCAAAAAACACACATAAAACGTGGCTTATTGTACAGAAACAATCATTTTCTGTCTCCTTCCGCTAGACTAACCCTTGCCTCTATTTACCTCCTTCCCTCTCTACTATATGGCGCCCCTCTGCTCACTAATCTATCATCTACTCTCATCTCCAAATTGGAACAATGCTATAACAAAATATCCAAATTGGCAACCAATGCCAAATCCTCCACTCGTCACTGCTCCTCCCTTCACTCTCTAAACTGGCTTGAACTCCCCAATCATCTTACCTTTCTCCAACTCACCACAGCCCATAAATGAGTGTTCCACCCAACTAACTGTCCTGCTCTTTCCAATATTCTTCTACCCTATAACCCCCTCAGTTCCCTTAGATCTTCTCACCAAAACCTGATCACAGTACAAAAACCCAAGTGCCCAGCTGGCCAACTGCTCTTATCCTTTACCCTAGCTAAAAATGGAACGCCCTACCCTCCTCTCTAAAAACCTGCAACAACCTAGAATACTTCAAAACCCAACTTCATTCCCACCTTTATCTAAATAGAATATGTAACTGCACTCTTCAACCTACACCTTTCAAACTATCCTCCTCCTTTTCTCCTGGCTAATCTCTATACTTAACTAACCCTTTCTAGACTCTCCAAAAATACTAGCTGTATAAGATACTGATACTTTTTTCACTATATGCAGAAGCTACTAAGCCACCCTAGGTTGACCTCCTTTCCCCCTCACCTCTTCTAAAATACTAATTTGCATAAGCTACCAAACAGTAAATTTTCTCTTTTAATATCCCATAAATTTTTGTTCTTTTTTTTTCCTGCTGAATTTTATCTGAAACTGTTAATACTTATGCTATTTTAGCCTTCTGATTTCAGTATTGTGGACTATTTGTAGCTACCTGTTAATGCTATTGTACTTTTTGTCTGAACTCTTTTTTGTAACAAATACTGTTGTTTTTCTGGAGCTTTTCTCCCCAGACCTCCACTGAAAATGGGCACCCAAACCCAGTGGACCTCCCCAGTAATCAAACTGAAATAAATAAAATAAATAAATAAATGTGTAATGTCTCACAGGAAAAGGATGCACTTCTTGCAACATACCATATTGATAATATGCCCATTAAAGTTGACCCAATTGTCAGGGACCTGGGTACACACACGCAGGCATTAGCCTTACCTTCTACCATCATGTGACCACAGTGGTGAATAAATTCTTTCATGTTGTGCCACTTATAAGTAAGGGCATGGCATCTAGGTCCAAGGAGGTCATTATCCCACCATACTCTGCCCTTATCAGACAAGTCATAGAGTACAATGTGGTGTTCGGTATGTACCTGAGTAAGGCATATACAGAGCTAGAGCGACCTCAGAGAATCCTTACAAAAAGAATATGAGGCATAACAAAACTTCCTTACACAGAGTGCCTTAAAGCCATTTCCCTCTACTCAGTCTCATATATATTGCTGAGAGGTGATCTATGCCTGGCTTACAAGGCATCCACAAACCCCACACTTATGGAGCTACTGCATCTTTTGTAAGTCAAACAGTACCAGAAATACAGGGTCTAAGAACCTGAATTTTGTCTGTGACTTAAACAGAACATGCTTGACAGACAGATAAATGTACCAGAGAGTGTTCCGAATGTGGATTAGGCTTCCTATCCATGTTGAGGTTGCCTATTACCAAATTTAAGTGCAACCTAGACCAGTGGATGGGAAATAGGAAATTTACACTGGGCCCGGCACCCATGTCTCTTATGAACAGAGGTAGCTTAAAAATGTCTGGCCCTCAATGTCCTATTTGGATACAGGACATCATAATTATTTTGAGTAACTTGGCTAGGCTTAGAAAGACCCACCAGGTCATTAGCTTAGTAGCTATCTATGAATCTATGAATTTATAGGAATAAGAGAAATAAAAAGAAGGAAAGAAAAGGTAGGATGTATATGTATTAGAGGAGAAGGAGCAGAAATTTTAGCCAGGAGAGTAGTATGTACAAAGCCAGGAGTCAGAGAATAATTATTTTGGTTGCATCTTATATAAATGAATGCTATGCATTGCCCTGATTGGTGCAGGGATTGTATTCCAGATTTTAGATACACAGTGTGAGTACAGACTTTGACTGCAGTTTTTGTGAGGCTTATAGATGCAAGTAGATTTTTGTCAGAAGATCAAAGGTGATTTGGGAGGTAGTGGAGGAGAATTGTACTTACAGCTGGACAGGAAGTGAGATTAAGTATAATTTTGTGTGTTAAGAGAAGTTGGGTATAATTTGGTTGGATAAATCTAGCTAATTTAGAGTTTGTCACTCTCCCATTCTGGAAACGATGGAAGAGTCTTCGAGGGTTCTGTTCAAGCAGCTTTATTGTATACAAGCACATTATTATTTAAGGTTACTGGCTTTAACTTATATACAAATTAACAACTGCATTCATGCATGCTATCACTGTGACTGCTCTTACAAAATGGCTCTCTGGAGTGCACGTGTCTGGGCTTTTATATGTGCACATACAGTCTTGACATGCTTCTTAAAGATACAGTGTACATCACTTGCACTCCAATCTACATCCTCCCTCTTTGAGAATGGCATACAGAAATCACAAGCAATGTTTTTCTTGTCATGCATTATACAATGCTAAATACACAGGTATATACAACCAAGTCCATGTTGCCTCGTATTTCACACTAGGTTTTGATACTCGCCCATATCACGTGATGTAAAATTGTGAATGAGATTTTGCAACTGGAACAGTCTCTGCAAAATGTTTGAGCTGTGAATGTTCTGATCATTTTCTGGAATGGAATCAGGATTTTAAACACATTCTGGTATGGGAACAGCATCTGAGTCACTCTTAGATTTGAAGTCTGCATCACAGAAACAAGGTTGTGATGGTGATTCAGGTACAGGATTAAGATGTCTACAATTCCTCCTATATTCCACAACTTTGGAGTCTACCAGGTAAGATCTTGGTTTGGCACAGATGCCTGTAATCTGTCCTATTTGATCAAAACCTTTCTTTGTCTGGATTCTTACCGTCTCTCCTTCCCTCAACGGATGAAGTAATCTGCTTGATCGGTCATAACTAGATTTCTGGATATTGCGCTTCTTAAACAACTGAGCCTTGATTGTGTTATTGTCCTTAGGTTTAGGCTTTAACAGACTGGAAGTAATAGGTAGTGTAGTTCTAGTTTGCCTTGAAAGTAGTCGTGAGCAGGTGAGCCAAGAATATCGTCACGGGGTACATTTCTGAGATTAAGTAAATTCAAGAACACATCGGTATTGTCACGCTTTGACTTTTCAAGTAATTGTTTTGCACTCTGTACTGCACTTTCTACTAGACCATTGGACTGAGGATATTCTGGACTACTAGTGACATGTACAAAGTCCCATTCTTTTACAAATTTCTGAAACAATTAGCTAGTAAATTGAGTACCATTGTCAGAAAGAACTTTGCATGGACTACCATGAACTGAGAAATGACGTTTCAACTTAGTAATAACAGCACTGGATATTAGATTAGGTAGTAGATCAGTCTCAAACCAATTCGAAACCAAAACCAAATAGTGTTGATCATTCGCATTCAGAGATATCAGTTGCAAAGTTTAACCAAGGTATTTCATGAACTGGAGTTAGCTGAAGTGGTTCTCTTTGCAAATGTGGTTCATAGGGTCATAAGATGATATTAGGCTATTGGCCTGGAGGCCCTTATATGCCTAACCAGGGATTTTTCCCATTTTCCCTCAAAGTCAGCAACTGTTTCCTCTGTCCATTAGGGACACAGGTGGGATTCCAGGAGGGTATTTTCTGTTTCCCATCCAGTCATTCAGGTTCCTCATAAAGATGGCTAGAGAGGTACTCTGCTTAACATGGAGAGGGAGTCTATTTCACAGATGGGGGAGTCTTTGGGACATAAATCTATCCCGCCAACAAGTTCTATTAATGTCACAGACCAGGTTAAGGCCTTGTGCACAGGTTGCGTGAGTGGAGTTTGTCTTATGGATATGCAGCAACTCCATCAAGGCTGGGTCTGAAATGGCCTTGTATGCCAAACACAGGTCAACTCTGAGCAGTCAGTATGAGACTGAGTAGAGGGACAGGGTTTTTAGCCTATCTGTATAGGATAGATGTTTGAGACCCTGGATTTTCCTGGTCAGGAACCTCTGTGGTCTCTCCAACTGCTGCATGTGCTTGGCAAGGTACGTGCCAAAGACGACATTGTACTCGATAATGGGTCTGATAAGGGAAGAGTACAGGGATGTTATGATCTCCTTGTTCCTGGATGAAATAGCCTTATTTATGAGGTGGGCCATGTAGAAAACCTTCTGTACAGTGGAGGCAACGTGGTGGTCAAAAGTCAGGTTGCTATCAACCTGGGTGCCCAAGTCCCTCATGACTGATTGCATGCTTAGTACATTGTTATTAATGTCATGATCAGTGGGATGACATTTTCCCCAAAGGGGATAATGATGCATTTCTTGGCATTCAGTTTGAGGCCATGCTTCTGGCACCTGTCATTAGTTTGGGTAAGGCCCTCTTGGAGGATGTTCACATCACTAGGGGAATTTAAGACAGCACCCAGTTTGCAGTCATCTGCAAACTTGGTCAGCCGCAGACCACTGGTTTTGGCTTGCACCTCAGAAAATTATATCCCAAACAGTAGAGGCCCCAAGATCGATTCTTGGGGTACATCGCTCGTTACGGGTCTACTACTAGAGGTAGCTTCCCCTACTTTGACTGAGTGGGTTCTATCAGTGAGCCAGTTAGCTATCATCTGGTAACATACGGCTTGATGCCTAGCTGGGAGAGTTTATCTATTATGCCCAAGTGGGGAATAGTGTCAAAGGCTTTGCCTAGGTCAAGGTAGGCGGTATGCACCATCTTCCCCTCATCCATGGCTTTGGTGACTGTTTCGAAGGAGTCAACCAAGTTTAACAGGCATGATCTCCCTTTGACAAAACTGTGGGGTCAAGCATTTGGAGGTTGCCAATGTCCTTGTTTTTAAGGTCCATGGTAATGCATTCCATGGCCTTGCAGATCAGGATAGTTATGCTGATGGGCCTATAATTGACAGGGTCAGTGGATGCTTCACCTTTGTGTAGAAGGATGACAGTCGCCATCCTCCATTCAGCTGGGATGAAACCGGTGTTCAGGCTTTGGTTGAATAGGGTGTCTAATGGAGCTGAGAGTTCATGCCTGAGTTCATGTAGGATACAGCCAGGGATGTTATCGGGTCCCACGGAGACTGTATTTTTTGCCTTTTGAGGGTATTGAGGACCTGCTCCCTGGTAATGAGGGGAGGGGGGCAGGTGCTGGGACTGTCCTGGTTTACTGATGGGGGGGGGGGGCAGAGGACGTGAATTTTTCATTGAACCTGTCTGCCAGCAGGTTGGCTATATCTATGGCATTTGTGTATGTGGTGTTACTGACCATCAGTTCAGAGCAGCTTTGGGTGTTGCCTTTGAGATTGCAGACATATATGAAGAAGGACTTGTGATCGTCTTTGGTGGATGTGGCCAATTTGGACTCGAACTTAGCCTTAGAGGATTTCACCAGTGACCTTATTTGCTTGTTCAGACAAAGGAGAGATTGCTTCCAACATGGCAACTGCTCCTTCTTGGCCCTGGACAGCAATTTTTTCCTTTTATTATAGAGTTTGTTTATTGCTTCTGTCCACCAGGCAGGTTTACTCTTCCTTGAGGAAGATGATTTTGTCCTGTCAGGTATTGCTGAGTTCATAGAGCTATGTAGGTGTTCATATAATTTTTTGGTGTAGACTTGGACATTAGTGCTAGTTCCAACTGAAGGGATGGTGGCTGTGAAGCTGCTTATACCTGCTCTGAGTAGATTGTAGTCAGCTTTGCAATTCGTTTGACCCTGACAAGGGGGGGGGGGGGATCAGGGGAGATGGTGACTCCAAAAGTGATCGCTTTATGGTTGGATCTTATCAAGGAGAATGACATTGTACAAGTGCTACAGTGGCAACTCATGTTGGTTAGGACCAGGTCCAGGATATTTTCATCTCTCATAGGGGTGTCGAACAGTTGATCCAATGCACTGGCATTGACAAAGTCAAGGAATCTCTGGGCATTCATATTTGGACTAGAATAGGTCTTCTGCTCTATAGTTGGGTAGTTAATGTCACCCAGGATCAGGGTAGAGGGTTGAATCTTGATGGATTCAAGTAAGTCTTGATAGGGGGAGTGGGCATCCTGAATTATGGTTGGGGGTCTGTAGCTAGCTATTATTTGAATAGGTGTTTTGTCAACAGTTAACTGCCCTCTAGTGTCTCCTGTGTATCATACCATGTGACCAGCCTGGGGGTCTAGTACTATTGCATACTGAACAGAAAGAAAGTATTCTATCATTGCCTTTTGGTGATGAAAGCCAAAACACTAATCCTCTGGCTCTTCTCTTAGTGGATATGGATCCTGGGTGACCACGATGCAAAATCTGGATATACTCTTTTTGTAAGGAAGCAGGAACAACAATTTTAGGACCTTTGAAAATAATGCCATCTTCCATTAACAATTCATCTCTGTAAGGAAAGTACATGTGCACTTCATGTGGTACACTAGATTGCTTTGACGGCCATCCAATATTACTGAAGTGATTGAGCTTCTGTAAAATTGGATCAGTCTGAGTGTGATCCCTTAACTCAAGTCTAGTGGTGGAAAAATTATGCACTGACATCACATCAAAGTCAAAATACTCTGCATCTAGCTGTTCTGTAGTATTTCAGGGCAATCTGGATAAGGTATCAGCCAGATAAAGCATTTTGCCTTTCGTGTAGACCATTTTGAAATTGTACTTTTGCAATTTGAGTATCTTTCTCTGTAATCTCGTTGGAGTGGAATGCATAGGCTTCTTTAAAATAGTAACTAGAGGATGGTGGTCAGTTTCAATCTGTATAGCTCAACCATAAATATAATCATGAAACTTTGAACATACAAATACTATTTCCAAAAGGTCTTCCTCAGTCTGAGCATACTGCATCTCAGTTTGGGTAAGTGTTCTACATGCATAGGCTACTGGTCTGCCCTCTTGAACTATTACTGTGCCAAGACCACATTTTGAAGCATCACAGGAAAGAGTAACTGGTTTGTTCACATCATAGTATCTTAATGTATGTGGGGTGGCAATTTTCTGCTTAAGGTCTTTGAATGCCTTCTGGGGCTGTTCACCCCATGACTGTGCAACATTTTTGTGCTTTAGCTCTCTTAAAGGTGCTGTCAACTCATTGAAGTCTGGTATGAACTCGCCTAAATAGTTGACCATGCCTAGAAAACATTGCAGACTTTGTACATTATCTGGTGCTGACATTTCAAGAATAGCCATCTGCTTGGTTGGGTCTGGTCTCAAGCCTGTATTTGTGAACAAATGACCAATGTAAGTAGCTTCTGGAAGTCTGAATTTATACACTTCAGAGGTTTGAGCTTCAAGTTTACTTCATGTGCTCTTTCTAGAACTTTCTTTAGTTTTCTGTCATGCTCTGCTTCACCATTGCCTCCAACCAATAAATCATGTACTATTATGGCACAAGGATAACCCGAAAAAATTTGCTCCATTTCACGCTGAAAGACTTCACTTGCAGAATTTATTCCAAATGGCATCATTAGGAATCTGTATCTGCCAAATGGAGTACCAAAAGTAGTTAGAAATGAAGATTTGCAATCAAGCATCACTTGCCAGAATGAAGTCTTTGCATCCAAGACAGAGAAAAAAGTGACATTTGGTATCAGAGCTGCAACATCTTCAACTGTGCGCATGAGATGATACAGTCTCTTCAATGCTTTATTCAGATCTCTTGGGTCAATACATATTCTGATTTCATTTGAGCCTTTTTTTTGTGAGCTGCCACCATGGACAACACCCATTCAGTTGGTTCTGTGACTGGACAAATCCCACCTTGCTGCACCATTTTGTCCAACTGAGCCTTTAACTTTATCCTGCATAGCCATCGGAACTCTTCTTACTGGTCTGACTACTGCAATGACCTCTGGGTCTAACTTCATGGAATACAACTTGTCATCAAAAACATCAGTATACTCTGAGAAAACGGCTTCTGAAAAATTAGAACTCAGAAATGCACTTAAATTTATATTATTTATTATTTATTTTATTCGATGATGAACTTCTTTACAAAAGAAAGCAGATTCATTCTCAAACTATCTTTGAGACCCAGTAAAGATTGCAGTGGTCTTCGGACTACATAGAATAACAAGATGTAACAATTCTTGACCAAATAACATGAAACCATCACTGAACCTTTGGTTTGAATTACTTCACCTCCATAAGCAGCAAGTCTCGCACTACTGGCCACATTTAGTTGTTTGTTAGTTTTCACCTTAGCCAATATGTCTGCTGATATAACATTACACTTTGAACCAGTGTCTACTTTAAACTCTGTGGATTTTCCATTAATCTGGACAGTACAAAACACCTCGCGTCTTGTTACTAAATTCACAGCATCAACTCTTTCATCAAGCACTGATACACCATCTACATAGAAAGCTGACTGCTCAGCCTCTAATTGATCAACTTTATTTTTTGTGCGACCTTTACAACTGTGTGAGGCTTACTCAGTTTACAAAACGTTTGGAAATGGTTCCATTTTTTATACTTATGACATGGCTGACCAAATGCTAAGCACTTCTCTCCTTTAGACTCATGATTTGCACCACAATTGCAACAGTTAACAATAAAGTTAGACTTGGGTTTTGCTGATTCATGCTTGTACTGCACTGAACTGAAGCAAGCTCCCTTTTTAGAATTCGCTGGAAAGCTGCATGTCTTCCTTGGAAACCCTGTAGCTGCCACGTGCTTGGGCCTACTTTTGTTTGCCACCTGTTGCATGCTGTCTACATTTGTTCTAGAGCCAAATGAAACCATGCTCATGTCACTCACAAGCATACTTGTGTATTTTTCTGTCATCTCATTTATTTGACAAATCTCTATGGCTTTGCTTACGTTAAATCACTGTCACAATTTACAAAGTAAAATCTTTCTTGCAGCAGCACTGTTAATACCACATACAAGCCTGTCCTTTATCAGCTCATTTATTTTATTTATTTATTTTATTTTATTTTACATTTGTTGACCGAGATTGTCCGACCGAGCTGAAGAGCCTTTTTTCAGCAGAGGCCCGGTGAGAAAACTTCCAACATATTATATAATTTTCATTATAAATTAGCATTAAACAGCAATGTTACAGGATTATTACAAGGCATTAAGTAGCAATACAATGTTATACAGTGTCAATAATCAGGAGTATAGCATAACTATTTCAAGATGTATGAAAAGAAATATGTAGTTTTTGGGGTAAGTGGTTACAAAAACCCAGTTTTATCAGAATGTAGTTGCATGAAGGTAAGACAATTACAATAGAATGTTTCTCTGAAGCAATTTGTTTAATAGATTTTAGAAGACAGTAGAAAGAGTAGTCAAGGAAGATTAGAGAGAGCTAGTGAGAAGAGTGAGTTAAGGGCAGAAAGTAGATTAAGGTATGAGAAGTAGGGATGTTTAAGGAGGGAGAGTGCAGTGGCAAGACCCGTGACTTTTAAAGTGCTCTTTGGTGGCTGTCTTAAATTGTTTAGGATGTGTAAGGGTCCTGATTTCTAGTGGGAGCCTATTCCAGGCAATAGTGGGGTGATAGCTATACATGTTGTGTCCAAATTTAGACTTGGGTTTGTAGATTTATAGTAGGTCTTGGTTAGAGCTTTGGAGAGGTCTGGATGGAGAATAATGGGAGATGAGAGGGGATAGTGCTGGGCAGTAGAAAGGCTGGTATAGGACAGAATGGATAATCTGGAGGTGAGAGAGAAGAAACTGGTGGGGTAATTCAAGCCAGTTTAGGTGTTTTAGAGAGAGACAGTGATGGGATTTGTAGGTTTGTTGGGCAGCAAATCTAGCTACCCTGTTGTAGGTAGATTCGAGTTTGGTCAGGAGTGCTGAGTTAAGATTTGTGAGAATTTGAGAATTGTACATTAGACTGGGTAGAAGGTAGATAAGAGAGAGAAAAAGTAATCTTGGCTTTAGAGGTAAGGAATTTCCTGTTACGGTAAAGGAGCCCTAGTTTTGAATGAGTTTTTTGATACAGTTATTAACATGCAAGTCAAATTTAAGCTGATCATCGATGATTACGCCTAAGAGCTTAGTGCTGGATTCTACCTGAATGGGAGTGTTATTAAGGGACTGTATGGAGAAGGAGGGTTTATTATTGTTGAACTTTTTAGGTGCAAAGCGTAACAGCTTTGTTTTTTTAGGGTTAAGGATGAGCTGGTTGTTGGAGAGCCATGTTTCAACTAAGTTAAAAGATGCCTGAGTAGCTGAGAAGAGCTTAGAGGGAGAGTTGGCTGTGGTGATGACTGTAGAATCATCTATGTATTGCACTAAAGATGACTGAGGAGAAGAGGTATAGAGCTGATTAGTTAAGATATTAAAAAGTAAAGGCCCTAGAATAGACCCTTGAGGTACACCCATTTTTACAGTGAGAGGAAGGGAGAGTGCAGATTGCCATCTCACCAGTTGAGCTCTATCAGTGAGGTAGCTGGAGAACCATGCAAAAGTATCAGAGGAGAAGTTGAGTTATGCAGTTTGTGCAACAGAAGAGAGTGTGAGACAGTGTCAAAAGCTTTTGAGAGGTCCAAGAATAGGCACAAAATAAGTTTATGGTCATCCATGGCTATAGATACAATGTTGGAAGGATAATAGAGCTGTAGTGGTGCTATGTTTGGGTCTGAAGCCATGCTGAGTGGGTGTAAGCAGATTTTCCTGTATTAGATACTTCATAACTTGTTTATGAATATATTTTTCTAGTACTTTAGAGAGAGAGGAGATGATAGCGATAGGTCTAAAGTTGGAGATATCAGAGGAGTTACCTCTTTTGTGTATAGGTAGAGTGTAGCATTATTTCCAGATGGAAGGGACTTTAGATTCAGAGATAGAGTGATTGATTAGGATAGATACAGGGAGAGCAAGAGTGTCAGCTGCTAGTAGAAGAAAAGTGGAAAGAATATTGTCAACTGATGCTGAGCATGGTTTTAATTTAGAGAGTAGAGTTTTGATGTAGCTAGTAGGTACAGGTTTGAGGGAGAAGGTATTTGAGGTGATAGTATTAGGAGTAGGTTCAGAAAAGTTGGGGATGTTAGTAGTGGAGGAGTTTGGGTTAGGGTTCAGTAGCTTAGATATTGAATCGATAAAATAGGTATTGAAGATAGTGGCAGTTTCTTCAGATGTCCTGTCTGGGCATGGATTGTGGGAGCTACGATTACTGGGATGTAATATTTGGTTACTAGAGTTCCAGAATTTTTTAGGATTAGATTTTAGTGCTGTGGGGGGTTTATTATAGAAGTCCTTTTTATCTTTGTTTATGTGTTTTTTGTCAGATTTCTGAGTTCTTTATATTTTTGCATGTCTACAGGGAGCTTAGTTTGTGACCATTTTAACTAAGAAGTGATAAGTAGAGGAGGGTAAGGTCATCTTTTAAGTCACCAAGCCAACATGTTTTAGCTTTGTTTCTCAGGTCAGTTATATAAGCTGCAAATGTTTCGTCTGGTTTCTGATCTCTTGTGTAAAACAAATGCCTCTCTAGTATAATATTTGTCTGGGGGTTACACATTTCTCTGAGCTTGCACTTGATTCAGGTTGTACAACAATATGACAGTTTTCACCTTCTCCCTCATATACTGCAGGTGCATACACAAATGAATGCTCATGTTCTATGGCCTGACACAGCTAGGTTTAGCAAAATGAATGCCCTGATGCATGCATCTCTATCTGCACAAGCTGCTTGTATAAAAATATTGTACTCTTGTTCAAATATTCTACAATTCTCTGCAATATTCTGATCAAATACAAGTGGTAGGGGTTTTTAAAAGCTGTCTGCCATATTAACTCATACTAGCATGGGTGCCAGAACCATAGAGCCAGGAGGAAGGGGAGGCCCCCCTCCCATTTTTACAGCTGCAAGACCTGTTGGTAAAAATGAATGAAGTGGAGTTTTCACACTAATATGGATTCACGGGCGGAAGGTAAACTAACTAAACAAGCTGTTCTTGTTTTCTTATTGCTCTGTTTTACAGGAGTTATACTGCCGCTGTTCTGTTTGTGCTGCCAGAGTCATGCCAGTAAGGAGAGTTTTGTTCTTTTATTTGCAGGAGTTATGTTGCTCCCCTGTGTTTGTGCGTGTGTGTGTGTGTGCGTGTGTGTGTGTGTGTGTGTGTGTGTGTGTGTGTGTGTGTGTGTGTGTGTGTGTGTGTGTGTAAAATACCCCAGTTAGATATACCTGGTAGTTAGTGTTACTCAGGTTCAAACAGGAGCCTGAATTCTCTACCCATACCACCACTTGTGATTCAGGGAGTTGAGTCCATAGCTCTCAACTGTCCAGATTTTCACAGAATATTTGGCTCTTACTTTTGGTCTGTTCCTCTTAAAATTTGTGGTTTTCTGACAAATCAGTGAGAAATGAATTTACTAAATAATGATAGCCCTTTAAGTTTCAGTCTTTCTGTCTTTCAGGAAACACATGGTAAGATAAAACACTTTATTTTAGCAATTTTTTTGAATTATACAAGCAATATTTAAAATGTGTCCCTGGTTTTGGGCCTTTGCCCCCCCCACCCACAAATAAATGTTGGCTTTTTCCAGATGTCTTGTGCTGCAAAGTTGAGAGATTTAGTTGAGTGTCAAGTGGATTTTACAAGGAGCTGAGAGCTTCAGGGGGAAAAGAAGTTTAGTGCTACTTATGCTACACTGTTTGCATTGTTAGTAGCACAGCAGGTATTATATTTGCATTTGATGCAGAAAGCTGTGGGTTATACTCCCACAGTATGCAGATGAATCGCAAATACTGTACTGTGTTGTACTTTAAAGGGAGTGGATGCAGCAGTCCTATGATTGTCCTCCTTTGGAGGAGTTACCTAGTAACTATGTTTCTGTTATCAGTTTGCCATCCATTCCCCATTGCAAAATTACTAGCTTATCATTTTTTTTAATGTAGCATAGGCAATTCAAGGGCAAAAGGCACTTTATTTGTAGATGAAACAATGAAATATAAAGTTGTTTGCTAGCAGCAACCTCTTTAGATATAAATCCCTTTAATGTGGAATTATTTAGATGACTTACTTCTGCAGAGATTTTGCATATTTACTGATACTGGTGGATTGTAATGACAGAAGTTTGAGTGGCCTTTTATGGTTGAAATTTTCTGAAGTGGGTAGTTTTGTCATTATTGGTTTATACATTTTATTTCATTGCTTACTAGAAAACTGTTCCAGACTAACACATTCTAACAAGTGGTCCTGTATTATACAAGGAATATAATTTAATACAATCAGGAAGGTGAATCAAAGAATGCATACATGTATGCTTGCTCACAGGATGCAGAAGATCAAAACAGGGGAAGAGACCAGTCACCAATGGAGTCCCCCAGGGTTCGGTGCTGAGACTGTTTTTGTTTGGCATATACATCTCAAAAGTAGAAGGAAATACCAAAGGGCTTTGGCCGACTAAGTTTGAGATGACTGCAAGCTAGGAGCAGTCATTGAATCCCCAAATGACTTAACCATCATGCAGGAAGGTTGTCCCAAACAGTAACTGGTGCCAGAATCATGAATTGAAACTAAACTCCAAGAAATACATTAGTGCATCCTTTGGGAAGTCATCTACTCCAGATAACTGCCAAATTGATAATGCCCCCTGAGAACTGACCACATTTGGGAACTTGTGTGTACAGTGACCTAACTTTTGGCCAACATGTGCCCAGAGTCATAAGAAAGTCTTTCTATATTGCACAGCTTATAAACAAATTGATTTTGACTAGCTCTAGAGATGTTATTGTCCCCATTTACAAAGGCCTCATTAAGTCAACCATTTTGTATAATGTCCACTTTGGCATGTATCTGTCCAGACCCATGCAACAAATGGAATACCCACATAGATACCTTGCTAGAAGGATACAAGTCCTAAACAGTAGGTCTTGCATGGACCACCTCAAATATTTATCACTATACTCAGTATCCTACAGAGTGCTTAGAGGTGGCATGTCTGGCATACAAGGCATCATCCAACCTAATACAGATGGACCTACTGAACATCAGCAAGCCAAATGGCATCAGAAATACTCAGTCCAGATATTTAAACTGAATGTTGTGGAGAGATGGATATATATCACAGAGGCTATCGATTCAAATAAAATAAAAATCATCCCTGTCCATATTCAAATGCAAGTTGGATCTAAGGATTGATAATAGAAAATGTACTCCAGGATTACCCCTCATGCCACTAATGGATAGCGGCAGTTCCTAAATGCTGCATCTTTTACATGGGTCCCCTCAAATTATCTATGGTATGATCACAGTTATTCTCACTAGGGCTAATATACAATTATCAGCCATGGGATAGGTAAGACCAATCAGGAAATGTTAATTCAAGTACCAAAAGGGAAATTGGCTAAGCTTAAAATTGTCCTTCAATTGAACCTATGTTGTGATAGTAAATAGTTTTAAAGAATTTACCTTTTTAGATCACTAAGTGCCCCTCTCACCCTCCACTCCCCCCCCCCAGTCTTCAACAGCTTCTGGTACCTCTGCATACCAGTGAAGGATTTTGCAAATTAGCACAAACATACACACATACACATATGCCGGAAACTTATGCCAGTATTTGTAACTTTGTCCAATGCCTTTGTGCTTCTGAATTTATACGTTTTAGGCTTTTCAAAATAATGCTAATAGACCAACTTGTAGTACGTCTGAATAACTGGACTTTGCAAAACAAACTTCTTGGGCACTTTAATACTCTTGTAATATTGTTTGAAAGGCCAAATGCTAAAGTAATTTATCATCATTTTGCCAAAGTCATTTAGCATTTTGAGAAACATCTCAAACAACTTAACGATGTGAATGAATAATTCTTGGGCACTGTAGTACTTTTGTAATGTCATCTTTTGCAATTAATCACCTCTTAGTGTAAGAAACATATCAAATGACTACACAATGTAAATAAATCGGACATCTCTTTTCCTTAAACTCAATAACTTTTCAAAGTAATTGTACTTTGTGAATAACTGCATACAGCACACTGAACTGTCTCCAAAATGGCAGTACCTTGCTAGGCAATTCTCTGCAGTGCAAGAAACACTCTGTAAGGGTGGCAGTTTGCAAACAGACACACCCAGCACAAGAAACTTTTCAAAATGGTTATACTTTGACTGTATTTCACAAAATAGTTGCGCTTTGCACACAGTAAACTTTTCCAAATGCATGTACAATAATAAGCACACACTCTGTAAGCACTTGTACACACTTTGAGATACTTCAAATAACTTTAGTTATGCCCTCGATACAATACGAAGTCATAGTTATGCCAAAACATAGCACTTTGCCAAAACACATGCATTCACCTTGCTTATTTCTGCTTAATGCACCCTTTTTGCCCTTATTGTATTTGTTTTGCTCATTTAAGCCCTTTTCATGCCCAACGTACTTTTCTTGTGCTAGTTTTACTCTAAACATGACCAGTTTTGCTTGAAACATATTTGTTTTGCTTTACACATGTTCATTTTATCCTTAAACATGGTCATTTAGCTTTACTGTGAATAGCTTCATCAAATATGTCTAATTTAAACATTTCTTTTAGTTAAACTTTTGGTGCCTTCGGTTTGCTCAGTAATGCGGTTTGTGCCCTTGTAATGCCCCATTTTGTCTACCAAATAAACGGTTCCTGTTACTTCTCATTACCGTTGATTCTTTTCTGGCTCATTTTGTGCTCATTTCTCTTAGTTCTGCCTTCATGTCATCTCTGCACCTCATGGCTCCGGATTTTTTTCTTTTCCATCCTGGTTCTGACACCATGTCGCTTTCCCGTTCTGGAAACAATAGAAGAGTCTTCATGGGTTCTGTTCAAGCAGCTTTATTATATACAAATACATTATTATTTAAGGTTACTGGCTTTAACTTATATACAAACTAACAACTGCATTCATGCATGCTGTCACTGTGACTCTTCTTACAAAATGGCTCTCTGGAGTGCACGTCTGGGCTTTTATATGTGCACGTACAGTCTTGACACGCTTTTTAAAGATGCTGCGTACATCACTTGCACTCTGATCTACAGGCAGCGTTCTTAGTGCAGAACTATGATGTGTTTAATCTTACACATTATGTGACAGAAAGTAGAACATTTACTTTTTAAATGAGTGGATTAATATAGAACTACAACATGACACACAGTATTGAATGAGTGGAACTGGTCCTGGACAAAATTCTTGACTAATCATCTTTTCTGATTATTCCCTGGCATAGTAGACTATACTTGTAATATTTGTGTAGATTCTGTCATATTTAATTGCATCTTTTTTTTGACTACATAACCGGCCTTTTCCTCCTGTTTCATTGTATGCTATGTATTCCACTGTCAAATCAGAGGTATATATGCTTTTTAATTACATTTATACTACTGTTTTATTTGATGTTATTTAACTCTCTGGAACTTTTCTCTCCAGGACTCTGCTGTTGGACCTCCCCAGTAAGCAAATGTCATTTAATAAATAATGAAAGACACGAGGCTACAGAGCAGTATTAAAAATATCCGTCAAAGTTTAAGGATAATAAAGGCCGAATGATAGTAAACAGGAATAGGAAAGAAAAGTGGAAGAAAATGGAAAGTAAAGTAGGATTGACTGAAGTCTGCAGATAAGAAAAAAGTGTGCACTGCACGAGGGTTGGCAGTTAGTGCCAAAAATTAAGTTCTGAGCCATTACTGAACTGCTTCCTGTAGCCACAGCGTACAGAGCTTGATTCCTTCCACTTCCTTTTTGCCTTAAGCAAGGCACTTCTCCCAGGTCATCTTCATAAAGACACACTTGTCTTTAGTGTGGGTTTACCCGTTCAACAGACTGTCAGTTATTGATAGTTGTTCACAGGGAAAGTCCAGCTGGGTAATTTATTTGTTCATTTTCAACAGAGGTTTGGGAAGAAAGTTCAACAAATAATTCCTCTCCATTGCCAGTCTCTCTATCAATCACCCTGACTCCTTGGCCTCTCTTATCCCTGTGTCATTCTGTTTCAGCCACACTACTGCTCCTCCAACTAACGTATATCCTTAATCCTTTCCTACTAATACCACCTCCTTAACCACCACATCATCTTACCTATCTACTGTTATCTCAATCTTTTCACAATCAGATCTTTTTCTACTTATGTTTTTTCTGCTTACACCCTTCCTCCCCTCTAGTTCCTATTCCTATTCTAGTAACATACAACCTTACTTATATCAATATATATATATATATATATATATATATATATATATATATATATATAGATATATGTGTGTGTGTGTGTGTGTGTGTCTGTGTGAATGTATATATATATATATTTGTGACAACCCACCATTGGACTAGTTATCAAGGAGCCTCAATTCTCACCACTGGCAACAGTATGGGGCATATACTGAGAGGATAGCAAGTATTTCCAGATGCAGCTCTCTATATCAACTGCAATTTCACTTAAGAGCACAGAGAGACCATAGTCAGTCCGCGGCTGGTTTCTCCCTCTTTTTCCACATTCTCGGTAAGATTCCCCACTGGCACAGCTATAGAGTTGAGATCTCAGCTGAGTGGCTAAGCCAAGACCTCCAGCACCCTCTCTGTCCAACCAGTGCTTTGTGTCCCTGCCCAAGTAGCTGACACACACACTTTTTGAGGTTTGATTTACACACACACACACACACACACACACACACACACACACACACACACACACACACACACACACACACACAAACACACACACACACACACACACACACACACACACACACACACACACTTGGAAAAGGCCGACAAAGGTTTACTAGGTATGCCCCCCCCTTTACCCTGACTATAAAGTAGTTATCACTGCCACCAGCTAACTCCTTATCAGCTACTTTAAGGCCCTTAACAAAGGGTGTCCGATCTTACTGTGTAATATTAATATTATTATTAATACAAATGGTACTTTGACCAGCAGTATGGCTATTGTGGGTGGCATACACAGTGTCACCAAATAAATATGCAAGTACTCTCAATACATAAATATCTCTACACAGATCAGCCACAATGAAAGGCATAAATATATTTAATAATAAATAATAAAAGAAAAAAAACAACCTATGAACCTATTCACCCTGCTAGACAGGGGTCCAGGAAAGTAAATATTGTGGAAAGAAATATCCAGGGAATTATTATGGCTAGGCTTGTATAGGCCCTAGGTCCAATAGCCTAGTACCAACCTATGAACCTATGAACATATGAACAAGAAAATAGTATATAATCACAGTGACATCAGAGTTCAAAACCACAGGAAATATTTAAAACAACATTGCAGGACAATCTTAAGTAAATAAAGAAAAACATCTAAACCATGCTTCACTGAATCTAAGAGAATTACTATACCCTAGTGTACTTACTTAAGAGCAAGGCAGATGAAGTGAATGGATCTTCTAGTTGTTGTCAGGTCCAAGACAGAATACAGAATGCTGTGTCTCTCTAAGAGACCTCTCAAATGAATATCACAAATTTTACTGCTGGGATAGCTTGCAGAATGACATAATTTTTTTATTTGACTCAATCCCAGATGAAACCCCCACTGCTAGGAGCTGGCAGTATTTAGCATCTACCTGTGAAAATACATAGACCTCAGATCTTTGGCAGATGCTGGAAGTCATAAAACCGTTGCATTCCTTCACAGTTCAAAACTAGTAATTATTTTACTTTAAAGGCAATACAGAGAGCGCCCTAGTACAGACATTCTGTCTCTTGCTGCCATAAAGTAATTTAATTTAAGCTATTTTTCTGCAGTTAACCTCCTCATTTCCAGTTTCCACTGCTAAAATATGTACATTTAAACAGTTACAATAGTGTATCTACATTTCTGCTCTGTTCCAACAGGGCACACTGTAGATACATCTTTAAGCTCAGCACTTACCTTTTCAACACATGTGTGTGTACAAATCTAGTTTGATATACACACAAAATACAGTTCTAATACAATTGTAACACAAGCATCTTATATAAATCATGCTGATTGTCACAAATGATATATCATTATTTACAAAATTCCAGATAGCTGCACTGGCAGTATCTCCCTTTGTCATGCTTCATCCTCCCTTAAAGACTCAAGATAGTTTTTCAAGTGATGTTTGAGAAACATTGGTTGAGAGGGATGACCCTATCTGGGAATACATTATCCAATACCCTATCTTGAGATCCCATCTGCCTTTGGATTGCTGACCCCAGTACAGTGCTGCACTGTCATCTCATATGCCTGCAATCCGAGGCTCCACCCTAGTAATTTGGGATCTTGCTGGCTGGCTCCCTGTAACCACAGATCCCCCTCAGACTCCTCCTGCCTTCTACTGCAAATACTAAGCACAAGGGCCTGTGTACCATGGTAAGGTTCCATCAGGTTAACATGGTACAATTTGTGCCCCTGCCTCCTGCCTAGTAGTTCTACCATGTAGTTAACATCACTGACCTTCATTACCATTTTGAAGGGTCCCACCCAAGCTGCCTGCAGCTTGTTGTGTCTGACAGGAATGAGAACCATAACTTGCTGCCCCACAGCATACTCTCTAGCTTGAGCATTCCTGTCATACCAGACCTTTTTCTGCTGTTGGGCTTCTGTCATGTTCTCCTGGGCCAAGCCCATGAGCTCCATGAGCCTTGTCCTGAGGTTTAGGACATATACCACATCAGACTATTGTGGGATTCACACTCACCCTCCCACTCATCACAAATCAAATCTAGAGGTCCCCTCACCCTATGCCCTTACAGCAACTCAAAGTGTGAAAAGCCTGTGGATTCGGGCAAATATTTGTCCTGCTCCCTCTTAAACTGGACTGCAAATGCCTGTAGCATGGTCTTTAGTGTAGAGTTTAACCTCTTCACAAGACCATTAGTCTGTGGGTGGTAGGGGTGGTATTTAGGTGGCATCTCTGTCAGTCAGCATTTTTTTTGGGAAACCTACCCTGCTTAAAATCCCTAACAAAGCATTTCCCACCTTTTCTGCCTCAGTGGAGGACAGAGCCACCACCTCAGGGTATCTGGTAGCATAATCTGCTACCACAAGGATATACTTCCTAATTGTGGACCTTGGGATACTCAAATGCCCCACAATATCCATAGTTACCCTCTGGAATGGCTCCTCAATCACAGGCAAAGGCATCAAAGGAGCTTTGACCTTGTCTCCTGCCTTGACTACTTTTTGGCAGTGCTCACAGGTCCTGCAGTACCCTGTTACATCTCTGGAAATGCCAGGCCAATAAAACATCTGCATAATACATCTCTTTGTACATTTTATGCCCACATGAATTGCAAAGGGACTGTCATGGGCTATGGCTAGAAGTGCCAGATGGTAGCACTGGGCACTACTAACTGCTGTATTCTCTCACCCTCTAGCCTTCCCTCAGGGGTCCACTCTCTATACGGTTACCCTTTGTCCCAATATACAGATCCCCCTCTCCTTGAGAATCAGGTGCCTCTCTGGCTACCTCCCTCAAGCCCTGTAATATAGGCTGTGAGAGCTGAGCCTGTCTCAACTCTCTCTTTGTAACCTTTCCCAGCTCCCCTTCCACAGGAAGCCTGGTATCCTCTGACAGAAGTAACTTGCTATCAGCCTGGGTACTACTACTCACCTCTGCCCTTGCAGTCACTCTGTCCAAGGGACCATCAGTACCCACAAGCAGCTGTGGCTCACCTTCAGTCTCACTACTACAGAGTAGCTCCTTACCTGAAGTAGCCACCTCACTAGTCTTGGCATGTCTAGGTTCCCCCCGGCTACTAAACCCACATGCTTGTCTCCAAGCCCGACTGCATGTAGTTGTATGTAAATAAGGTACTGCATTATCAAAATCATTCCCTATCAAGGCATCTGCAGGGATATCCTCTAACACACCTATGTACTTGCTTCCTTTTCGAACCTCCCAGTCAAGGTGAACCCTAGCCAAAGGTATTTGAAATGGGGTCCCTCCTAAAACTCTGACTGGAGTACACTACCCAAGCAAGTAGTGCTCCTCTTTAGCCACTGCAGGCTTCACAATGGTTAGGTCAGAGGCTGTGTCTCTTTTAGCACTGACCTGTTTTCCATCTACTAAGATAGGATATAACCTCTTGTGGTAGTTTGGCACCCTTGTTGTCTTGAGAAAACTTACTGCTGGCGTTCTGTCATTCCCACTTACTGGCTCTCCTAACTTTTTATCCCCACCTTGTCTCTGTGAACATCTATATGGTACATGGCCTCACTGGTTGCATTTAAAACATTTAACCCTTGGTTCTGGCCATGTACCAGAACTAGTGGCTTCCCCTGCTACTGGTGGACTCAACTGGGGTGGTTTAGGCTGCTCACCATGAGTTCTCTTAGAAACATGTGCAGCACTGGGTATCCTTTTCCTGTGCAGTGATGCCCTGCTTGCTAGGTATAGGTCTCCCTTTTCCCCCATCTCATCTGCAGTATTATATTCCCTATCTGCTAACCAGATTTTCATGTCCTCAGGCAAAGTGCTAAGGGCTTGTTCCCTCACCAAAAGGTCTGCCAGCCCTTCAAAAGTGGTGACCTGACACCCACTCATCTATGAAAATAAATGCTTAACTCAGCAATATATTCACAAACACTTTCATCTGCCTTGCATCTATGCTCACAAAACATTTTCTATAAACTTCACGTGTTAACTTAGAACACTCTATTTTTAACAGTATTATAATTTAAGCAATCAGTATCAGACAATTTAGAAACAGCAATTACAGCTTTACAATGGAGTAAGAGGGTCAAGAAACATACCCAGCACCCTCGGTCAACATTATACTGTTCACAAACCCTTTCAAACATATGAATAAAACTATCAAAATTATTACCCACTGTAAACTGTGGAAGAAATGTACTGACCTTTATTGCTTCTGGGGTTTGGTTACTCCCTCCCCCGTTACCTCCATGACCCTGGCAAAGAGTCAGCATCTCCTTTTCATGTTGACTCTGCCTCTCATTTTCTTCAGCCTCTAGACATCTCAGTCTCTCTGCTGATTCTATTTCCAAATGTTTAGCCTCCAGTTCAAGTCCCTTTAACTCCAGACAGATTTTTAACTCCTCTGTGGAAAGGTTGAACTGTCCATTTTCTGAGAGCTGTACATCCCCAAGGTCCATCTGGTTGTCCTTCTGATTGCTGGTCTGTGATGCAGCTGTAACTAAGGGTGCAATAATTTCTGCTTTATTCAGGTTGGCATGCCCAAGTCCTTTGGCTTGGCACATCTCAGCCAACTGGCTCCTTGTCAGTTTGCCATACTCATCTGCTAACACCCTTGCCTGCTCTTCCTGACTAACTAAGCTAACAAAAAGTAAATAAAACTATTGTAATATGAAACTCTGAATGTTCACTGTGTGGCTGCTTGAGAGTACAAACACCTTCTTTAGTAACCACTGTTTACAGGCTATAGGGGTTCAATATCCACACCACTGCCCATTAAGTGTGATGACCCACCATTGGACCAGTAATCAAGGAGCCTCAATCCTCACCATTGGCAACAGTGGGGGGTGTGCACTGAGAGGATAGCAAGTACACACACAGTATTTCCAGATGCAGCTCTCTGCATCAGCTGCAATTTCCCTTAAGAGCACACAGCGACCAGAGTCAGTCTGGGGCTGATTTCTCCCTCTTTCTCCAGATCCCAAATCAGACTCCCCACTGGGACAGCTATAGAGTTGAGATTTCAGCTGAGTGGCCAAACAAAGGCCTCCAGCACCCTCTCTGTCCAACTAGTGCTTCGTGTCCCTGCCCAAATAGCTGACACACACACTCTTTTGAGGTTTGATTTACACACACACACACACACACACACACACACACACACACACACACACACACACACACACACACACACACACACCTGACAAAGGCTAGAACAGGTTTACAAGCTATGCCCCATTTTACCCAGACTATAATGTAGTTATTACTGACCCAGCCAACTCCTTATCAGCTACTTTAAGGCCCTTAACAAATGGTGTCTGATCTTACTGTGTAATGTTACTATTAATACAAATGGTAGTTTGACCAAGAGCAAGGCTATTAGGAATAGCCTACACATTGTCACCAAATAAATATGCAAGTACTCTCAGGACTTAAATATCTCGACACAGATCAGTAACAATGAAAGGTTTAAATATATTTAATAATAAATAATAAAAAAACAAGAAATATTCAGTATATAATCACAGTGACCTCAGAGTTCAAAACCACAGGAAATATTTAAAACAACATTGCAAGACAGTCTCAAATAAATAAAAAAAAACATCTAAACAATGCTTCACTATATTCCTGACTGAATCTAAAAGAATTATTATACCTTAGTTAACTTACTTAAGAGCAAGGCAGATGTGGTGAATGGATCTTCTAGTTATTGTCAGGTCCAAGATGGAATACAGAATGCTGTGTCTCTCTAAGAGACCTCACAAGTTAATATCTCAAATATTACTGCTGGGATAGTTTGCAGAATCACATAATTTCTTGTCATCTCACTCTATGCCAGATGAAACCACCACTGCTGGGAGCTGGCAGTATTTAGCATCTACCTGTGAAAATACATAGACCTCAGATCTTTGGCAGATGCTGGAAGTCGTAAAACGATTACACCCCTCCACGTTTCAAGCCTAGTAATTATTTCACCGTAAAGACAATAGAGAAAACTCTGTAGTACAGACATTTGTGTCTCTTGCTGCCATAAAGTAATTTAATTTCAGCCATTTTTCTGAAGTTAACCTCCTGTATTCCGGTTTCCACTATTAAAATATATACATTTAAATAATTACAATAGTGTATGTACATTTCTGTTCTCTTCCAGCAGGGCACACTGTGGATACATCTTTAAGCTCAGCACTTTATAAAATAACATTTCAACACATATGTCTTTACAAACCTAGTTCAATATACACATGACATACTGTTCTAATGCAGTTGTAACCCAAGCATCTCATATAAATCATGTTGATATTCACAAATAACATATAATTATTTACAAAATTCCAGATAGCTGTGCTGGCAGTATCTCCCTTTGTCACAATATTATATCTATCTATCTATCTATCTATATCTATATATATCTATCTATATATATATATATATATATATATATATGTGTGTGTGTGTGTGTGTGTGTGTGTGTGTGTGTGTGTGTGTGTGTGGGAGGGGGGGGTGTGCATGTATGTGTATATATACATATATATATTTATATCTATATCTATATCTATATATATATATATATATATATATATATATATATATATATATATTTATATAGATACATACAGTATATATATATATATATATATATATATATATATATATATATATATATATATTTATATATATATATATATATATATATATATATATATATATATATGGCCCTGGGCCCTTACAAGCCCAGCCAAGAGTTTATCCCCAAAAAAAATACCTCAGTCAGCACCTGTTGCCCCTGTGTATAAGGGACACGTGTGGAACCCCTTTGACAAAATTTTGGTTTCCCATCCACCCATCAAGGCTGTGCTTCAATAGGGTCAGTGAAGTCCCCTGTTTGACATGTATGGGAAGTCTTTCCAGAGAGGGGGCAGCCTCTGAGAGACAAACTTGTCTCTCCAGCAGGTATTGTTGATGTTGCATATTAAATTCAGTCCTTTTGAGTGGGTAATGCATGAGGAGTCAGACTTATGGATATGGAGCATCTCTACTAGGGCTGGGTCCATGATTGCCTTCTAGGTGAGACACAGATCACCTCTGAGCAATCTGTACAATACGAGCAGAGTGATAGTGATTTGAGCCTGTCTGCATAGGACAGGTGTTGGAGGCCATGAGTTCTCTTTGTGATGTATTTCTCTGGCCTTTCCAGTAGGTGCAGATGTTTGGAGAGGTACATACCAAATTAGGAGTTATATGGTCTTTTATATTATTGGTCTAATGAGGGAGGAATTTAGAGAGGTAATAACCTCCTTTTTTCTGGATGCAATCCCTTTACTTATGAGATGAACCAAGTAAAAGGCTTTTCTGACCACTGCCACTTCATAATGGCCGAATCTGAGGTTGTTATCAACCTGAGTATCCAGGTCTCTCACCACAGGTTGTGTGCTTAGGGGGTTGCCGTTGATGTGGTAATCAGTAGGGGCCGTGTTTTTACTGAATGGTATGATGATACATTTTTTTGCATTTAGCTTGAAGCCATGACTTTAGTACCAGTCATTAGTTGCTGTGAGACCATCTTGCAATATAGTAACATCATTTGGGGAGTCAATGACAGCACCCAACTTACAGTCATCTGCAAACTTGGTCAGCCACAGGACGTTTGTCTTTCCCTGGACCTCTGAGAAGTAGATGCCAAATAGTAGGGGTCCCAGGACAGATACCTGGGGAACTCCACTAATGACAGGTCTGCTGTTGGAGGTGGGGGAGCCTATTTTGACCTTGAGGGTTCTGTCAGTGAGCCAACTGGCCACCCACCTGATGAGACAGGGATTTACACCAAGTGGGGTATTGTGTCAAAGGCCTTGGCCAAGTCAAGGCAAGTTGTATGTACTGACTTTCTCTCATCCAGGTCCTTGGTGACAGTCTCAAAGAAGTCGACCAGGTTCAATAGGCAAGATCTGCCTTTGAGAAATCCAAACTGGGTTGGATCAAGTGCTTGGATATTGCCTATGTTCTTTTTTATGAGATCCATAATAATATGCTCCATGGCTTTACAGATCAGGCTTGTCAAGCTAATGGGGCAATAGTTTCCAGGGTCAGTATTGGCACGTCCTTTGTGCAAGGGAATGACAATGGCAGTTCTCCACTCTGCTGGAATGAAGCCTGTACTTAGGCTGTAGTTGAATAGGGTGCTCAATGGCAAAGTCTGTTCCTGCTGGAGATGGTGCAGAATACAGCCTGGGATATATCAGGTCCCATGGAAGCTGTGTTCTTTGCTTTGGATAGGGCCTTTAACACTTGATCTATACAGATGTGAGTTGTGGAATAAGTATCGTGGATGTTGAAAGGGCTTTGGTGGGGACAGAGGTTGAAGTTTGCACTGAACCTATCTGCTAGCAGGTTGGCTAAGTCAACAGGATCAGTGTAAGTGATACTATTAAGTACTTATTCTGAACAAAGCTGGGTTTTGCCATGGAGGTTCCTGATGTAACTGAAGAAGGCTTTGTGGTTTCCCTTTTTTTGGAGGCCAGATTCAATTCGTAATTGGCTTTGGAGGTTTTCACTAGTGATCTAATTTGCTTGTTGAGGCTAAGGATGGAGTTTTTCCAATTTGGAATGTGTTCCTTTTTACCCTTGGACAACAGTTTCTTCCTTTTGTTGTAAAGCCTGTTGATAGAGGATGTCCACCAGACAGGTTTGTGTTTCCTTGAGGAGCAGGTTTTAGTTCTGTTGGGTATGGCTGAGTCCATGCAGTTGTACAGATGCTTGTATACTGCATTGGCATACTGTTCAACAAAATTGTCTGCATCCTGTGAGGGGGGTGGTGGTGTTGAAGCTACAGATACCCTCCCTTAGGAGGTTGTTGTCAGCTTTTGAGAGGTATTTTAGCTTGATTATGGTGGGGAGGTAGAAACTTTTAATGAGACAGTCCGATGATTTGATCTACCAGGGAGGAACATACTATGGGAGTGGTACAGTGGTCGCCCATGTTGGTGAGGACCAAGTCCAGAATGTTATCTCCCCTTGTGGGGGATGAGACAAGCTGGTCTAGTGGATTAGAATTAATGAAGTCAAGGAATCGTTGCGTGAGTGCATTAGTGCAGGAATAGTTCACCCAGTCTATGGTGGGGTAGTTGAAGTCACCAAAGATCAGGGTGTTAGGGGGTACCTTGATGGAGTTAAGTAGATTCAGGTAAGAAGAGTAGGTGTCCTGAGTCATGGAGGTGAGTCTATAGCTGGCTATAACTTGGATGGGTGTCTTGCCAACTTCAGTTGCACCCGGAGTAGTTCCAGTGCTTCATGCTGGCAAACCAGTCTAGAGGTGTGCCTGTGCTTAATGAAGATAGAGACTCCACCACTCTTAATCTTTCCAAACTCATTTTGGGGGTCAGAATGTGTGGAATGAGGTATAACCTGGTAAGGCAGGGGTGCTCTCTGCAGCCTTGAACTAAGTTTCCTTGACGACACAGACATCATCATCTTCCAGTGCAAGGAGAGCCTCCAGTGAGTGCATTTTCAGGTTAAGGCTCCTAGTGTTAAGCAACATGACCCTCAATTTGATTTTTGACAGATATTTTATGTTGGAACACTTGTCTTTGGGACGTTGCCTAAAAAGGCCCAATGGGAGAGGTGAGAGCATTGGCCAGGATCTGGAATCTCAGTGGTGACAGGTGGAGACTATCTCTGGCAATGCATTGAGGCCTGTCAACCATGTCATCCCGGGCAGACATCCCCTTGGAATGACACCAGAAACTAAGCCAATTGTTGAAGTCAATTATTTTTTGTTGGTATTGTGGTATCATTCTTGGTGAAGGTAAGCTGCTGCTTAGGGCTAGGGTCATACCTGCCTGGGACACAAACTCTGAGAGCTCAGTCATGTCTCTCTTCACATAGTCCAGGGAGGTACATGTCAAGTCATTCACACCAACATGGACAATGACAGAGTCATACTTTCACTTGTTGTGGAGAGACTTAAGTGAGTGTGTAATGTAATGGATTTTGGCACCAGACAGACAACTAACCATGACCTTCTCCTTGTCAAGCCTGGTGAGCAACTGAGTCGCCAATGACTAATATGTTTGGTTTATTGTTATGCCTTGTGGGTTGTGATGGTTTATCGTTTTGCCTTGTGAGCTGTGTTTGTGAGACACTGGTGTGTTGTCTGCTGTGTGTGTGATGTGTTTGGTGTTGGGTGTGGAATCTTTGTGAGTGTGTTTTGGAGGTCTCTGCTGTTTAAGTAAGTTTTTATTGAGAACCTCTGCATAGGTAGGTGTGTGCAACTTATGAAATATATGATAGATTTATTTACTATTTGTCTCAATACTACTTATAAACTAATCCTTAAAATGTTTATTTTTATTGTTGTTCATTGCAAATATGTATTTTATGTGGAGCTTTTCTCTTCAGCCCTTCCCTGAAAATAGGACTTATGCCCAATCACATTTTCCCGGTAAACAAAAGACAATAAATAAACAAAAATAAATAAATAAATTAATAAAAAATGATGACATGAGGACATGAGTATATTTAGGATATGCTGAAGACTTATTAAATGAATGTACAGCAATAAAAAATAAAGAACTTTAAGAAAAGAGGGAGGAGTTATAATTCAAGATGATAAGTCAGACAGAAAAAGACAGCAGCTAGGAGGAGTGGAAAAGGAAATTTGTAACACAGTAAGAACAAGGAGAAGATATGTGCAGTACAGGAAAGAAAAGCTCACTTAGAAAGAAAGAACGGAAATGAAAACAATAAAATCAAAGTAAGAAAAAAGACATTATCATACAGAAAGAAATAGAAAATTAAAGGACTAAAGATATTAAGAAAAACAGCAAAGAAAGAACAAAAAACTTTTATCATGGTGTGCAGCATTAACGCTGGCACCCTAAATGCAAAAGGTGCTATAACACTTAAATGCTTTAAAAGAGAATGTCAGTCCTACAGTGGACATGCAAGTACCTTTTAAACATATTAGTATTGTAGGAAATTCAAATATCAGGAAAATACTGATGTCTAAACAGAATGTGGGTAGGCAGAACTATCACCACAAGTAAGTAAAAGAAACAAAAAACAGTAACTTTATTATTAAGAAATGGATTAAATTACTAGCTAATAGTACTAACTCTCAATGACTGTGAAGGAGATACATTTTTGTAAACATAAGTGTAGAAATTGGGAGGGTATCCTGGGAATATTACATGACTCAAATACAACAAAAATAATTTTACAGAAAAATACTAAACATTACTGACAAGCAGACAAAAGCTTTGTTTAATTATAATGGGGCAGTGGAACTATATTTGAGATAATAAATTAGATAGACAATCTTCAGTGAAAGCATTGTCAGGAAATGAAGCTCACCCAGAGCTGAAGAAGCCCTGTACCACGTATGGCTTAGCAGACGTTTGGGGATTCTTGCACCTTACAGAAAAATCTTATGCATTCATGTCAGGTGCATGCAGACCTGAATTCAAAATTACATTTATTTTCCATTTTCAATAGAAATGAAAAGTAGCAGAATGTAACATAGTCTTTAAAATAGTGGTAGATCATAACCCAGCAATTTAGAGTCTAAAGAAATTATAATGCATTAGAAGGGTTAACATGAGAATGTCCCAAAATGAGCCATATGTTTCACTTCTAAAGCAAGAATAATATAATACATAATGATGCATAAAAAAATGAAATCAGAAAATGACCTACACACAAGGAACTAGGCCCAATTCTGTAGAAACCAGAGGTTCAGAAAGATTTCTGAGCATCAGAAGAAGAAGAAGGCTCAGAAAAAAAACTAAGAAGGATATCAATTAGGAAGAGAAGCAAATACAAACTTAAATGGATCAAAAACATGATTAGAATTACTAGGAGAGTCAGCAATCAACTTTTTGCAAAGAGGTAGATCACAGAAAACAAGTTTCATTCATATAGTCTGTGGAGAAAGACATGGATAAAACTAGGAGGGGGCAGAATAGGTTTAAACAGCCTTTTAAAAGACTTTACAGATAAATACATATGCAAGAGAGACAGGTCAGAGAACACATGGTGTTCAGCCCCTTTGGAAAAAAGTAAAAATAGCTAAAATAAAAAAAAAGAAGATTGAACATATTCAGTTAGACCAATAAATTTAATAAAAGAAATGGATGCGTACCTCATAGTACTTCGCATGCTTCATATCATTAGCATTTTACACAACTTGCATCACAGTGTATGTGCAACTTTGTTAAGTATTTTATTTATACATTTTTCCTCTCACCTTTTTTTTGCAGTGTGCCAGCATCTTGTAATCTGTATGTGTTTTGTTCATACTTTGTTATTCCCTGTATGGCCCAGGATGTAGCTAAAAATGGTCCTTGGACAGGTTCATTTACCTATTCAACAAACATTGAATGATCAAACAAACAAACAAACAAACAAACAAACAAACAAACAAACAAATAAATAAATACATCTCACCCTGCAGGCATAGAAAATAGGAATAAAGGCCCCTGAAAGGTAGGAACATTTGGCAATCTGGACATCTAATAGCATAAAATTTGAATAGCAAATAGCAGAAAACTCTTCCCACTTTCAGCAGGAAAATGACATAGTACTCAAACATATTTAAATAACAGAGTGCCAAAAATTATGGAAAAATATAAGCACATTATCAAAGAGACAGTGTGTAAAATCTGTAGACTTTAATGAACTTCATTGCAAATTATATCATACAAAGTAATTTATTTTTGCTTCTGAAAAAGGGAGATGTAAGTTGTGTATTATTTTTCTTTAAATGATTTTCTCCACTAGTATGTTGGTCATGTGTATCCTTTTTCTTTAAATTATTTGCACCATTAGTATGTTGGTCATGAAGCACTGTGTTCTGTGTACAAGATGGCTTCAAAAATCCCACGTGATGAGGAGAATTCAGAAAATTGTGTGAAGGGGTAAATCAAACCTGAAAACAGGGTCATACCTCCAAAAACAGCCCTGAAAATAGGAATTTTCCTCCAAAATAGTTACAGTTTTGTTTGGAGGTCTGTGTAAAGGGAAAATAGCTTCAGGATTATAAAGATATCTGAGAAAGAACAGTGGGAGTTAATGGGTAAAGAAATGATTGCATGTTTTTGGCATATCTGGTTGGCTAGATGCAATGAGGTTTTGTATGAAAAAATGGGATGAGTATAAAAGAAGAAGAAGAAGAAGAAGAAGAAGGGCAGAAAAGTGGTTGTGGATGAAGGGTGGTGAGGATAAGGCATATAATATATCATGAATTTATTTTGTGTCTGACCCTGTATGTTTTTTATACATATAAAACCAGATAAGGAATGTTGAAAAATATTGTTTATGTTTTAAGTAGAGGATTGTGTGTTTATTTTTTGTGTGATATTACTTTGGTTGTTTAAAATAAAGAAACCATACTCTTGTTTTGATAAGTTCTGTGGGGATCTTCTACATCCTTCTGAGCTACCAGCAACTCAGTAACTGGGACTTTGGTTTAATATCCAGTCCAAAGGGCATCACACTTAGGAGTGCAGCGACCTTCTTATGCTGCACTACAGTGTCAGTATTAGAATGTTAATCCAAATCTCTGCTGAGGGAGTAGAACCCATACTTCTGATCTTACAAGACCAGAAGTAAGTGTGCCACCTGTTAAGCCACTGACACTACATATGTAGAGACAGGTTCACCACAGGGGTGGACCACTGTCACAAATGCTGCTCACTAAGGTCAAGAAGTTTTTGCTGTCACGAACTGTCCAATCATGCATGGGGTATCTTGGATGTGGGAGCTGAGTTGGCACCAAGCACCCATTTTGTCAGTAGAAGAAACAGAAGGTTAATAATGTGCATTATGGTATATAATATCATACTCCACTGCATATTTCAAGTGAAGAACAGACCAAGGCCCACCTGCATGGCTTCTAAATGAAATTTTAATTAAACTGTGATTGACACACAGAACATCGATCACAATGCATTGAAATCAAGTGAATGCAAGTCAGGCTGAGAAGAAGAAATCACCAAAAACAACTTTTTTGCATGGGTGCAAGCCCCCTATATCCCCTTATGCAGGAAGCAGCATCCCTTCACATCTCATGTTGCTTACATATGCCAACAATGAGCTTCCACTATCTCAGAGGAAATATAACTCACCAAGATAATGCAGTATTAATCTTTGTTACACCAGTTCCAGAATTCTGTGTAATAACTGGCATTTTCAGTATATATCAATGCTGTAGTGATGATATGTCTGGCATCCTACCTGCATACCTGTCCTTCTAGGCAGCCCTGGTCTACACCACAACAACATGTATGGCAAGGTATGTTATAGTGTACATTCATCTGTATCAGTATGTGTGCCATAGGAGGTTACAGGGACAGATGCAAATGGGATGACAGTGATGATATGTGTGCCCTTGATCTCACTGGTTACACTGGCAGGGGTCATGTACCACAAAACAACATGGGGCTAGCATCACTAGGACAGTCACCTGTAATGATAATGCAATTTGATAATGACATCATGAGATGACACAGTGGCATTTTCTGCAAGACTACAGGCCCATGTAGAGGTAAAGGCTAAGCATAAAGCCTCACTAGTGCACAACAGACATTCTATACTTGTGAGCTCTATAAGAGCACCAGCTGTGTCCTCAGACCACAACTTCTGATATGAGCACAATTTCTGAAGAACACATATTTGCTATAGGTGATAGTTATGGGGGATGCAGTGCCACTATGACACCAGTCCTGTCCCTGATATGGCTGCAGGTACAAACAGTTGCTACTTACAGCATTTTGGTAATGTTGAATGTGCTCTATGGTTTTTGGGATTGTGTACATCTACTGCACAATGACATTGAGTATAACAACAGTAATCACACAGTGCTGATGAGGTTGTTGGTGGCAAATGCTGCCTCCATAGGTGTGTCCATGAAATACTCTGTAGCTACTATCATCTGGTCTGTCTTTAAAGGCCATACAGATTGTGGCTGTGAGAGACCCCTGATGTGAAGTGGTCAGGCACAGGCCATTCCCAATTAGAGTATATAGACCATTGGTGAGACATTATCCAGGTCATGAGCAGCTCCACATATCCAGCTCAGCACCTGCGTTACCTCATCTGGCCATACTCACATGTTCTCATAGTTCACACCTGGGCTACCTCATTATGGCTATACTCACATGTTCTCATAGTGCTACCCCTTCCCTGTCCTATCCCCTGTAGGAATACAGCTTGTGACCCCCTCAATATGGGTATCATCCAGGTCATGTGCGATTACAATAATCAGGCTCAATATATGGGATGCTGCATCATGATGCATGCACATGGTCACATCTTTCTGTTCCTTTCCAGACACAGACTGCATTACGACCCAACATCATAAGCCAACAGAGTGTACACTGCTAATGGTCACATTGTCATGATCCCTGACTCTCCATAACCTCCAAGAGTTCATGGCTATAGTGTTCACTACCTATGACCCTACCCCATATTACAGCACTGCAGTCATTGGTCACTGTGTCTCACACCTGTGCAAGTGATGATGACTGTACCCCGCCCACTCTCTAACTAGTATGGGTATGGTGATGTTTGATGCAGAACATGTCCATTCCATGCCCTGCCCTGCCCTGCATAGCCTGGGTGTCATACCACATGCATCATTTTATTCTTTGTTATCTGTGCCATGGCCCAGAGTTGGGAAACAGATACCACCTCTTTGCCAATGCTACAAAATATTGCATCTGCCTCTGCCTCAGCTGTGGTATGATTGCTGAATCTTGCTCTCCTGACTCTTGAACCTGCCCTTCAGGTGCTTCTGTACCTGGTATGGAAGGCCTTACCATGATGGTCACCTGCTGTTTATACACACACAGACACAGATACAAAGACACACACACACACACACACACACACACACACACACACACACACACACACACACACACACAAAATATCATGCTGTATATGTCTAGACTGTATTGCAGTGCATCTCCTAAGGTGTCCATTATGTTTTGTGATGCCACATGGCCTATGTTATAGGCCATTTCCTGCATGCTGTAGAGGTTGTGTACTAGGGCCATCAACCAGCTCTTAGGTATATCTGTCATCACCTGCAACATACATCTAATAAAATATAGCATACTATATATGGCATGCTCCTTGCTTGTATGTTAGTTCTGTGTATATACCTGTCTATCTATTGTGTATGCAATTTCCAACCAGATGACCTTGTGAGAAGTTCCCTTGCAGGAGCCATTGGTATCGAATGGAATGTGTGCCAAATATGAGAGTCGTGTGACCTCTTTAGCTGGTGCATAGGCACATTATATATAGGGCCCTGGGCATTACAGATTACCTGGCAGGTCAGGGAGAGGAAGTTGTTCCTGTTGATATATCACAGGCCCTCTGGACTAAATGGGGCATTGACAGCACTATGTGTGTAGTCTTTGGCTCGCTGGACCTCTGTGAAACAGGTTATCTGATAAAAGGCCCACATGGTGCTGCTTCTCTCTTTTGCTGTCCTAGGGAACAAGATAATGTTCTCCACATTTTGTGACATAATGTCAAGGAACCTGTTTATGATTCATGAGGCTGACACCTGTAATATCCCTAATGTAGCCATTGTAGGTCACTGGAAGGTTTCTATAGCTGAGAGAAAAATGGCAGTGGCTCAGCAGATAAGCACACTTCCCTTTGGGGCTGGAAAATCAGAAGGCTGTGACTTCTTTTCCCATCCCAGGTAACTGGCTTCATCTTCCATTACTGACACTATAGTGCAGCATTAGGGGATGTTGCACCCCTCAGTATGACATTCTTTGTATGAAACATTAAACCATCTGCCTGAGCTAGCTAGGTGGATGTAAAAAATCCCACAGCACTTATCAAAAAAAAAAAAAAAGAGATCCCTGGTATCCTGGCCGAATTTATTGTAGTCAGTATGAATAATGTCTCTGGTGTCTGCCTAGTGCGACTAATCTGGTCAACAAAGTAAAAGTAAATAAACAAATAAGGTTAAGGTTATGCATGGCTTTGTAGCCACAGGAATGAGCATGCTTGTGGGTGAGATAGTTTAACTAGTTGCCTTTTAGTATCCTGTCTAATCAGAAATGATGTACAGCCTATTGATCAGTGAGCTGGTGGAACGTCAGGTGCAGTCTGTCCCCCCTTCATTGGTGCAGATGGGTGAAACATGCAGCATTGCAGGCCCTGGCTCCAACGGTGGCCCTAACACATGGAGCTGTGCTGGTCGTACTACTATTCCTAACAGGAATTCTGTTGTCCTCCCCCGATCACAGTTACCCAATGGATATGTGCTGCTGCTCAGTGTCACCATTTTATACATTTCTGAATATGTGTGCCATAATAGCTTCTTTCATTTGCAGTGCACTGTCTATAAATCACAGTCATAGTGCTGTTAGAATGCATTGCGAAGCTGCATTACAAAGTTAACCAGAACTAGGCATGAAACTGCTGCTACTCTCATGAGACTTTACACTAAAACACAGTGAAGTAAGGATATTTAGGGGATACCTGTCATGAACTTTAATGTTCTAATGTAGAGCTGTATTCTGACATAACCCCCTTTGTTTAATGATATAATCCAATGCACGTGCTAAAACTGCTGAAAATAAATGCATTCAAATGAATGCTGATCTATGGTACACAGTCGGCAGCTGCCTTGTTAAAGAGTCCTGGATGTAACCTTCATTTTTGTTAGTAAACAAACAATAAACATGTAACATACATACATACATGCATATATAAATAAATATGTAAACACACATATAAATAAAAAAATTACTGTAAAGGTAGAATTGTCATGAGAAAAACTATCTTACTAATAATATGTTACTTAGATAGGTATACGACATGTGTATGTTTGCTGGGAATTTCTGGAAATAGGGCCAGACAAATTAGTGTAGCCACTGCCCTGCAGAACATTGTTGCAATAGGCCATAGTGAAGTGTGAAGAATTCATATTTTATCCACTGTGGGTAAAAATGCGAATTAACCACATCTGACAATGGTGTATCACTATTAAATAATAAACTTTACTATTTTTACAGTGTTTCATTTTTAATGTTAGTTTTGAAATGCATTCTTCCAATGGTTAATAAATGTTTCCTGGATAGCAAATGCACTACCTAATGTCATTAATCAAGTTATATGTGTGTAGTCTGTGAACCCTGAATGAATAGTGTGTGCTACTTTTAGCTGACCTGTATCTACTGAGTGATCACATAGACCCCAGGGAGCAGGCTTTCATCCTAGAAATACGAATATGCAGCTGTTGAAAATCTGCTTCCTGAACTCTGGCTCTTTCAGTTCTATCTAGCAATTATGAAATGTGACAGGAGGACAGAACATTACCATCAGCATTTCAGTGGATGTTGGAATTATACAGAGGCATTATTTAAAAACAAAATATTTTTACATTTTTTAGATAACAGGAGAAAAGACTTTCTCAAACGATCTGGAAAAGCCTTTCTAAAGAAGAGTTAATAGTGATACAAAACAGTCTGAAAGCCCGTGTTCACTGCTACATATCCTACTAGAATAAGGAGGAAATTTTATAAAAAAATAACTGCATCAAAAATATACAATATTCACTTAATGTTAACAGCTCATTGTTGTTTTCATCTTTATGCTAATAAAAGTTAGCAGCGATATGCTGCAGAACTGTTTAAGTGAGCACTAAGTAACATGGTGACATATTCATAATACATTGTTACAATTCAGTTTAAGCCATTATTACTGTTTACCTAAAATGCTGGAAATTAAAGGCAGGAGGATCACTTTATAACAGAAGACATTGGCTGGAGGGTCTTTTTACAGTTTTTATTTCTCCTTCTAAGTTAGGAGAAGAGATCATCTTTATATGCATCATTAGTTTAGAATTCATTTCATCAGTGATGATTTATTATATTGGTAGCTGTATTTACTTCTGCTGTTAGTGTGTGTGTGTGTGTGTGTGTGTGTGTGTGTGTGTGTGTGTGTGTGTGTGTGTGTGTGTGTGTGTGTGTAACTGTTTTTTCCTCTTGAGTAGAGTGTAATACCTAATGCACCCCACTGGATAATAAAATTTGTTACTGTATAATAAACAGGCCACAAGCAAACCAGATACCTATAGTGCATTTCCAAAAAAGTTTATCAAACAGTCTGGAAAAACCTTACTAAAGCAGAGTTAATGAAAGTTATACAAAACAGTCCAGTCCAACATTCTGAGTTCTCAGTTATCTATCCTAATAGATTTAGGAGTATATAAAAGCATAGAAATTGATAACCACTTCAAAAGTGTATTTACATAACATGTAACAAAAGCAGGCCCAGACAATTACATATTGCACTAGTAGTAACACAGAATGTAATATATGACATACTAAGTGAATAAAATACTGCATGTAATGACAGTACACAATACTCTATTTATGTAAACGTTACAGCTGTACTGTGGCTGTATTCCAAACCTATGCAACAAAAAAACTACAAATACCAAATCCACAGGGTCTTGTCAACAAACACTGAATGTTAGTTAAACACAAATATTGTCTGCTGTTGTCTGTTGGTCAAAGACCTTTCTTTTCTTTTTGCACTGTGTAGTCTTGGGGAACTATATTACAGTCCTAGGAGCATTAATTACCAAAAGGCCCCCTATGATGCACAGAAGCATAGTTTTTTAGGAAGGTGTTGAACCATCATCATCAGTGTAAGCATCCCATATTACTTTATCCCTTCGATACCTATCACCATCATAGTCAGTGTAAGCATCCCATATTACTTTATCCCTCCGATACCTATCACCATCGTCATCAGCGTAAGCATCCCATATTACTTTGTCACTTTGATACCTATCACCATCATCATCAGTGTAAGCATCCCATATTACCTTGTCACTTTGATACCTATCACCATCATCATCAGCATCCCATATTGCTTTGTCACTTTGATACCTATCACCATCATCATCATCAGTGTAAACATCCCATATTACTTTGCCACCTTGATACCTATCATCATCATTATCAGTGTAAGCATCCCATATTACTTTGTCACTTTGATACCTATCACCATCATCATCAGTGTAGTTGTGTCTTTCGGCTTTTCCCGGTTAGGGGTTACCATAGCAGAACTCCGGTCCGCTAATGATTGGCAGATAGTGTAAGCATCCCATATTACTTTGTCACTTTGATACCTATCATCATTATCATCAGTGTAAGCATCCCATATTACTTTATCCCTTCAATACCTATCATATCACCATCGTCATCAGCGTAAGCATCCCATATTACTTTGTCACTTTGATACCTATCACCATCGTCATCACTGTAAGCATCCCATATTACTTTGTCACTTTGATACCTATCACCATCATCATCAGCATCCCATATTGCTTTGTCACTTTTTTATTACCTATCACCATCATCATCAGTGTAAACATCCCATATTACTTTGCCACTTTGATACCTATCACCATCATCATTAGTGTAAGCATCCCATATTACTTTGTCACTTTGATACCTATCACCATCATCATCAGTGTTGTTGTGTCTTTCGGCTTTTCCCGGTTAGGGGTTACCATAGCAGAACTCCGGTCCGCTAATGATTGGCAGATAGATTTTTACGTGCCGAGTTGCCAGCCCTGACGCACAACCTTCAACGAAGGTACGCCCATTCACGCATGTCTCCACGCAGAAGATGCTCTAGCTGAGAATCGAACTGGACAGCATCTTACTGTGAGGCGACAACGCTACTGCAGCACCACCACCGCAGTTACCATCATCATCAGTGTAAGCATCCCATATTACTTTGTCACTTTGGTACCTATCACCATCATCATCAGTGTAAGCATCCCATATTACTTTGTCACTTTGATACCTATCACCATCATCATCAGCATCCCATATTGCTTTGCTTTTGTTCAGTTACTCATCTCCAGTGTAAGTGGAATAAAACTATACTGTTATTTCCAAGCATAGTTACAAAGAAAGATTTTACAAAAGAAGTGGATGTAATTATATAGTGTTAGTGCTACTGGACAACACAGTGGTGCAGTGGTAGCATTGCCGCCTCACAGTAAGGGGTTCTCTGCTTTGATTCTCGGCTGGAGTGCCTCCTGTGTGGAGTCTGCATATCCTCCCTGCGTTAGTGTGGGTTTTCTCCAAGTTGGACTTTCCCAGTAAACAAATGTTAAATCATCATCATCTTCTTTCAGCTGTTCCCATTAGGGGTCACCACAGTGGGTCACCTGTTTCCATTTCTTCCTATCCTCTGCATCTTGCTCTGTCACACCAACCACCTGCATGTCCTCTCTCACCACATCCATAAACCTTATCTTAGGCCTTCCTCTTTTCCTGTTACCTGGTAGCTTCATCCTTAGCATCTTTTTCCCAATATACTCAGCATCCCTCCTCAGCACATGTCCAAACCAACGTATTATTGCCTCTCTGGCTTTGTCTCCAAACCTTCCAACCTGGGATGACCCTCTAATATACTTATTCCTAATCCTGTCCAACCTCGTCACACCCAGTGCAAATCTTAACATCTTTAAATCTTCCACATCCAGCTCAAACTCCTGCCTTTTTGTCAATGCCACTGTCTCCAACCCATATAACATAGCTGGTCTCACTACCCTCTTGTAGATCTTCCCTTTCACTCTTACCGGTACTCGTCTGTCACAAATCACTCCTGACACTCTTCTCCACCCACTCCATTCTGCCTGTCCTCTCTCCTTCACCTCTCTTCCACACTCACCGTTACTCTGAACTATTGACACCAAGTATTTAAACTCATCCACCTTCACCACCTCTACTCCCTGCATCCTCACCATTCCTCTATCCTCCCTCTCATTCACACACATATATTCTGTCTTAGTCCTGCTGATCTTCATTCCTCTTCCCTCTATCTCTATCTCTTCAGGGTCTCCTCCACCTGTTCCATACTCTCACTACAGATCACAATGTCATCTGCAAACATCATAGTCCACGGGGACTCCTGTCTGATATCGTCTGTCAACCTGTCCATCACCATTGCAAATAAGAAAATAAAGAAATAAAAATAATAAAATAAATAGTGCATTTTTCCTGTGTATTGTGCATAATTAGTGAAGTAGCAATATGCCATAGTCACATAGCTCTCAATTTTCCATTTCCAAAATGACTTATCACTACCTCGCATAATGTAGAATAAATGGGCAAAATGTGAAACACATACTAAGGGCTTGCTAACAACTTCAGCTAGGAAGCTTATAGAATGGTTAAAATGTGATATTGTTACTTACAAAATAGTTCATTTAATGAAATAATATCATTCAGTTCTGTTTAACATTGATATCAGTTTAAAAAATTAATAACATTGAAACTGTGACAGACCCCTTCAATGTGGAGCTTCAATTAACATGAACTTTTTAAGACCCCAAATGAGGAACATTCCTCATAATAAAGTACACTTGAGAGGTATGCATAGTCATACCTCTCAGCTGTCCCTGATTTTACATAATGGAAAGTAAAGTAATGTAAATTGTTGTCTCGTCTGACACTCAGTCACTATCTTCTTTCATAGAGCAGATCCTGTGGTCACTACATCTGACCTCGATACTGCAGAAGCTCTGCCATAAGGCCCTACTCCTACAAGTTTACTGACAATTCTGTCATTATATAAAAGCCTGCAGTCAATACATCTGACCTAGGACCTAGATATTGCAGGAGCTCTGCCACAAGGCACTACTCCTACAAGTTTACAGAGAATTTTGTCATTGTATAGTGAAGCACATTTAACATGAACAACCTTGCTGTGTATTACCTTTAATCAGTCAAATACATGCCTGCACTATGATTGAAAGTCTCTGTGAAATAGTCCAAGCACTCTATGGGGCTTTTACTAAGTTGGTCACTAACCCCTTTTACTTGACCAGTAGACTATACTGCATATGCCAGTTATTTAGCCTCAGAAAATGACAGACAACCTGTTTTACTTTGTATCTCCTTGTTAATTGCTTTGTACTGGCTATAAACTGATTGCACAGTTATAATCAGACCTTCGCTTTCTCCCCTACCCTATGTCTCCTGGTTATAATACAGCTATACTGGAAAATATCCTACACTGGATATCTATAACATTTCCACAAGAAAAAATACTACTAGATGATGTAACTGCCAGTTGGTTGGACATAAAATCGAACTCCCCTACATCTGGAATGAACTTATATGATTTCACACAACTAATTAATAACCCCAAATGTTATAGCAAGACTTCAAATTCCCTTTAAGACTTGGTCCTAGTATCAGACCCTAGCAAATACACCACCACAGGTACAATGTCAGACTCTCTCAGGGATCATCTCCCAATCTATATGACCAGACATCTCACACAACCAGTTAAACATCACATTTATAAAACAATATGCATCCTTTTCAAGTTTAATCCAGAAATGTTCATTAATATGCTATTATCTATTAACTGGAACTTCCTAAAAATCCCCCCTTAGACAATTCTGTAAATGAATTCAATACAACTTTTGTAAATATCCTAAATAGCCTTGTACCTCCTAGAAAGAAGAGACTAAAATGAAATAATTCAATTTGGCTATCCAAAAACAGTAGAATGCTAATGCAGGATAGAGAAAAAGCATTGAAAGAAGGGCAAAATATAAAACACCTCAATATCCTGAAAACTTCAGAATGCTTCACAATTGTTCTAAAGAGCAAATAAATGAAGACGGAAAACTATACTATGATAACTTTCAGAATAATACTAAAGACAACCCTAAACATTTTGGATATCCATTAAACAAATATTACACCCTGGACAAAAATTCAAGCCAAACCCCTCTCCCGATAACTCACCACTTGAAACTGCAATACAGCTCAACTCTTATTTTATAGATAGTGTAGCATCACTAACCCAGGATTATTCAACATCTGTTCCCAGCGTGCCCAACAGCCACATATCACCACATCCACTTTCAGCTTCAAACCTGTGCCCACATAGGGTTACCACCTGTCCCACTTTGCGAGGGACAGTCCCTCTTTGGGCAGTTGTGTCCTGACAAAAAATATTAAAAGTGGCAAATCTCCTGAGATTGTAGGACATAATTATATCGCATATTTTATGTAATAGTTACATAAAATAGTTATTACTGTATTTAAAATACCTAAATGTTACAAGAAACAGAATAAGCAACAAAACTGCTACAAGAATAAGCTTTTATTTAGGCAAACAAGTTAAGTTCTATCCTTTGTACTGACCGTGGGTATGTGTCAGCCTGTAAAATCTGATGTGTGCCCCGAAAATGTCCCACTTTGGCCATTTGAAAAGGTGGCAACCCTATGCCCACATCCTATATAAAACTTCTCTTAAACAAACTTAAACCATGCTATTCCTCAACCGATGACCTTCCAAGCGAGTACCTAATATAGCAGCCAATAGCATTGCGTATCTTGTCTCAATCCTTATACATAGGTCAACCCACAAATCCCATATTCTCTTTCCCTCTCTTGAAAAGTCACACATTATCCTACTGCACAAAGGAGGAAATTCAACAGACATGCTCAACCCAAAAAAGACGAGACTATTACTTTTTTTCCCAAAACTCTCTGTTTTCTAGTAAACCACTGAGAATCACAGTAGGTCTAAAATACTTGACATTAAAGTTGCATACATTTTATTGCTCATAAAATGCAAGCTGATACAACTATTGTAGTTTTATTAGCTTTTAAGTGAATTAGAGTCGTATTTAAAAAGTGTCCCTGATGCTGGGCCTTTGCCCGATCCCTACACTATTTTTTGCTTTCTCCAGAGTTCCTGAACGAAGAAGTACAGAAGTATGTCTGCTATAAAAAATCTGCTTGATACAGTGTGACATTGTAACATTATTTGTTGTCAATTTCCATTTTATCAGCACTTAATTTGGATGGATTTAAAGTACTATGTGAGTCCTATATAGGATGCTAAGTTAAAGATTTGCATGTCACTACTGTACAATAGTTTACAATCAGACACATATTGTTGGTGTAGCAAGGCATGTACCAGGCAGTATGTGGCTGTGGTAATGCTTTAGATGCATTCTTGAGATAAGAATTGACATGCACAGCTAGGCTTTCAAAGGCCTTGGTGGTTGTTAGCCTAGTATATACCTATGATCCTGTAAGAAGAGTAACACTGTGTGTGTTCAATGCATTTGTTGTTACTTTATGTGTTTTGGAATTTCATGTCCATGTCTGTACAGTGTTAGTATTTCCTCAGAAGGACATTTCACTGAAGTTTTCTGTAAAAACATATGAATCTGGTATTTGCACCCTTCAATTTCTTGCATACATTCTTTACCTGCTACTACCCTCACCCCTTGTAATGTGCTGTCTCTAGAAAAAGAGTATTATTCCAGAATGAGCCCAGGCCTAGGTACTTTTCTACCTTTTTCTACCCCTACTCTCGCTATCCCCACTACTAACTTACCCTACCCTGCCTTCCTCTATACATACTCCCCTCTATTACACCCTACCCTTCTCTACTCGTGCTATATCCTACTCCTTCACCAATATAATATGTTACCATATTTCATAACCTCTCAAATATTAATAATCATTATAATAATTAACTATTATGTAAATAATGCTGCATCTTTCTATTGTCAGGCTTTCCCATATAATTTATGCTTGAATGTTATGACTGACAAACTAATGTGTAGTTTTTCAAATGTTTTGCTTCAATGTTATGACTTTTTTATGTCTGTTAAGTTCTCATTCCGACAAACTAATGTGTTGTTTTCATATTTATGCTTGAATGTTATGACTTTATTAAGTCTGTCAAGTTTTTCATTCTGTTAACTGTTATGCATCTGAAGCTTTTCTCCCCAGGCCTCCACTGAAAATGTCTACCTCATGACCCAGTCGGACTATCCCAGTAAGCAAATGCTAAATAAATAAATTACTGACCACTATTAATTATTCCCTCTTATAATTACTCTTAACTCATCACCTCTCCAACCAGACATTGCAAGACCAATATTTCTATATAAATCTTGGACTGGATACTTACTATGACCCCCAATAACATCACTCAAGCAAGCACTGAACCTGATTCTCTAAGTGACCACCACCCCATCTATCCTGATTCTCTAAGTGACCACCACCCCATCTATATCATTAATAAGTGTAACAGACAAACACATTCTCATCACTATAACATAGTTAGAAAACTCAGTAAAGACAAAGTTGACTGTTTAGCAAATGCCCTACACCAGATCATCTGGTACTGTTTAAAATAACTACCCCTAGATGAAGCCACTACCATCTTTAATCAGTCCTTCTTAAACTTATTAAATGAGCATGCACCACTTAGGAAAACGTGTACATAGCTTTCATCCATTCAGGGACAGATCTCAGCAAAAAGAGAATTGAAAAAGAAAAAGTGGTGTCGATCCTTAGGATTCTTCATGCAATGAGTTATTATTATCCACCACATAAGACTGCTGTACTAGCATTAGTTGGTTTGACAACAAAGAAAGATAACTTGCTGTGTTTGGTGGCCCACCTAGTCCTGATGGCCCCAAGCAACTGCAGGGTTCACTGGTGACTAAAATAGGCTGTTAGTAAGTATTTGAAAGGTCTGATTTGAGAGGTATAAGCCATTCCCTGGTGAAACAGCAAGTCTCAGCTATTACCTCATCCCAGGTCATCTCATGCTAGATCCCTTTAGAATAACACCAACATTTTAGCCAATTGCTAAAGCCAGCTATCTTGTCTTGTTAGACAAGGAATCATACTCAGTGAAGGCAAGATGTTTTCAAGAACAGTATCTTTCCTGTGTGCATTTATTCAATTTGTTAACTGGAGTAGAGCACTGATCCCACTGGACTAATTTCAGTCGCACCCCAGAATGTGAGTATACATCAAGTGGAAAAAAATAAAAGTAACTTATACAATAAAAATGCACACTAAAAACAAACAGTATAGTTAATATACAATGAAAAACATGATTAATAGGGTAGTCAACAGAAATCACTATGTACAATAGTTACATCAGTTAGAGTAGTGACACGTTAGGAGTAATTCTAGGAGAGATCCTATAGTGAAAACAATAGGCAGTATGTGTTGGAGATTAGAGAGACTAGGATATGTGATCTGAAGCAGAGCATTTACAAGCAGCTTCTGCTGTGAGGTGTTATTTAAGTTGTGTCTGAAAGGAGTAGTAGTTAGAGAGGTCTTTAAGATTTGAGGGAAGATCCTTCCAGAGATTGGGTACATAGGTAGTAAGGCAATGGTTAGAGCACTGCAGTCTGGTTTTAGGTGCTTACAAGAAAGGTCTTGATTGGCTATGAGATCTAAGGTTATATGACAGAGGCTGTCTAAATAAGAGGAAAGAGAAGGGGAGAGGTTTTCTTTCAGGAGCTGTAAATGTTGGGGGCCAAAGAGCAGACTTGGTCATAGCTGAACCAGCAGCCAGTTGCCTATGGCTAACTTAAGACAGTGGTGTTCATACTCTGGAGAAAGGACAATGTAGTGGCAGATGGAGATGGAGATTGCTTTGAAGGTGATAGAGTTTATTTTGGAGACAGATGTTACAAGGAGCAGGCAGTACTCAAGTTGGGATAGAAAAATCCATTTGACAATAGCATTTCTTGTTGGATGGAAGAGGAAAGAGAAGAATTTGTTGGCCCAAAAGGGTAGAAAGTTTAGCTTTTTCTGCGTGTTTTCAAGATGATGGTGGAAGTTAAGTGAGGGATCAAGCCGGACTGCAAGGTATCCAAGGGTGTTAACCAGTTCAGTGGCATTATTAAGGTGGTCAAGAATAAGAAGTGAGTTGGGGTTTATTTGCCTTTTAATGGAGATTCTGAAGAACATAGTTTTAGTTTTTCAGGAGTAAAGTAATAGTTTTTTGCTACTGAGCCAATTAATTAGGGAGATTAAATCTTTTTGCTGAAAATGTTGAAATGAGTGGGTTGTGTGGTTGGAGCAGAAGATAAACATGTCATCAGCATATGGTAAAATTGGAAGTTTGAGAAGGTCAAGTGAAACTTAATTTATAAAAATTAAGAAAAGAAGGGGGTCTAGTATGGAGATTTGAGAGACTCCTTTAAGTAAGGGAGGCTGATGTACTGTTGTTAAACTTTACTGAGAAATGACTTTGGATAGGTAATTTTGGAACTAGGAAATATGATCAGGTCTAATCCCAATGTCAGTGAGGTCGTTAAATAGAATTGGGTACTCAACCAAGTCAAAGACTCTGATATGGTCTATAAATGTGGCCCCAGTAAAGAGGCCTTTGTCCATAGCTAAAATGATGTGTTCAGTGAAGGTCAGAAGTGCATTGGAAGTGCTGCGGTCAGAAACCATGTTGCTTAGAAGAGAAGGCAGTATTGACTTATGTAATTAGAGAGGTGACTATAGACCACTTTTTCTAAAACTTTCACAAGGGTTGGGAGGATGGAAATTGGGCAGTAATTATTGTGTAGCTTGGGGCTGGATTTTTTGGGGAGAGGGATGATTTTTGCTGTTTTCCATATATTGGTCATGCAGGTTTGAGTTAAGCAAAGGCTTAAGATATGTAGCAGAGGAGTAACAATGTGCTCCCCACATTGGAATATGAACCAGGGGAGAATATATGAAGAATTTTGTGGGGTGGCTGGGGAATTGGGGGTGGATGAGAAGTTAAGTCGATAGAGAATCATGATGAGTGTGATTCATTCTGTCTGTGCATGCTCAGATGACTTGGGGCCTATCAGAGTTACCAGCTGTCTTGCAGCCAGGTAAACAAAATTAATATAACAAAAACAGACCACAATTAGTGTGAGTTAGATCATATTATTACTTACCTGTCAGAAACAATAAGTATAATAAAATATCAACCAGTGTGCAGTAAAAATGGGGAAAGAGTAACAGCAAGGGAACTTAAGCAACTCTCATGGCCACACAAAATATAAAAAGATGTTTTAAACTTTCAACATTTTATGTAGGTTACTGCAAAATTATAAAAAAGTATGCCTTTGTTCTTTTTTCCCCTTTTTTAAAAAACGGGGGGGGGGGGGTATTTGTTTTCTTGAAATAAGCCTGTTAATAAAGTGTGTGTGTGTGTGGGGGGGGATACACTGTTAAAAAAGGTGTAGCAGAGCCAAACACATTTTAGATAAAGTTGCAGACCAGATTTTAGCCCGTAAAGAAGTAGCTGCAGGAGATCCTTCACCGAGTGCAAGTACACAGATTTGGGATATAATAAATATTTTTTTACTTATTTAACATTTGTTAACTGGGTAGGTTACTGCTGCAAAGATTCTTTTCAGTCACAACCCAGGCCAGAAAGGCCAGACATTACAACTAAACATTTAATAGAATGTACAACTATTACAAAAAAATTTTATTTGACATTGGCAGTAACACATAGGTTCATAGGAGGTTACTAGGCTAGCGGGCCTAGAGTCTTTATAAGCCTAGCCATGTTAATCCCAAGTATCTCCAGGTATTCTTTTTGGGTAGTTCACAGAATGAACTTATGAACAGAGTGAGTCTGTGATCAACACCGGCTACCCCTGTCCATGAGGGACATGGGTACCACACCAAGGACGAATTTGCAGTCTCCTATCCTGTTATCTAGGATGTGTTTCAATACGGTCAGTGAGGAGTTATGTTTTATGTGAATAGAAAGTGTATTCCAGAGAAGCATTGGTCTCTGGGAGACATATCTGTCTCTCCAGCATGTTCTGTTAATGTCATAAGCTAGGTTGAGATCTGTAGATGAGTGACTCTTGTGCCATTTGACTTGCAGATCTGTAGCATTTCCATTAGGGCAGGGTTGGACATTGCCCTATAGGCCAGGCACAAATGTTCCTTCCATTATGTCTTTCTGCATGTTCCTCTGGGTGAAGCACCTCATGTCATCCATTCCTATATGGGCAACCACTAGGTCATAGCCACATTTGTCTAGTTTAAGGGACATTAGTGGTCTAGTGACATCACAGATCCTAGCACCAGGTAAGCAGTTTACAATCACCCTATCCTTTTCTAGTTTGATAAGTGTGGAGTCTGTATCCTAGTTATAGACTTATATATGACTCAAGTAGCTCCCTGTGTAAAAGCAGACTTACTGAGACTTATAGGCATAGGCCTGCTGCCCTGGGAAACCCTGAATTTGTTTTATGGATTTGCAATATGTGTGATTAGAAACAGAGTAGATATTACCTTCTGTGCTGTGGGCTGAGATCTTTTAGTGTCCATTTCTAGGAAGTTTTAGCAATTTTTTTCTTTACAGACTCTTAAGTTAGTCTAGTGGTTGTTTCATTGATGTGGCATTGAAGAGATGTGATGCTTAGTGGGCTGATGCTAGAGATATGCCTCCATGTTTCTTAAATATTAACACCTCTTGGAGCTTGTACTATAAAATAGTTGAAGCAGTGAACAGTTAGTAGGCATAAGGTAGGTGCTACACTAACATTTAGACCATCTAATGCAGTCAGACTTGCCACACATGGAGTAAGCGAGAACTGTTGAGCCATATTGTCAAAGGGAGGAGGAGTAGGTCTGGCCATTGATCTCAGGGGTTGGAGGGGACTGCTATAGAAGACCTTGAAGATTTATGGATGAAGTATTTAGGTTGAAACACTAATGTTAGGTTAGATGGTAGGTAATCTAGCAGTACTTAGTGAAAAGACAGAATAAGACAGTGCACAAAGTAGTTTTAATTTAGCACAACTACTTTATATAGTTATAACTCCTAGTACATCTGCTTAGTGAAATATACTACACATCTACTTAGTGAAAAAAGGGAATTAAGCTATATTGTAGAAAGTGATAATTTTATACATTTCCTTTGTAGAGTTTGAACTCTTACTACTATCTCTTTCAAGATCTAAGGGCATACAGAACTGCTGGAGATAAAGTATATAATCTGCAGATTCTTCACATCTTGAATAGCCCTCCTCTTGAGCTATAATCTAGATTCTTATCAAGTGCATTTCAGAGTAGTTTGTACTATTAGTTACTTAAAGCAGTTGTTAATGCCCTGAAATCACTTGATATGCTTTCTCAATCATGTCATTCCAACTTTCTGTCACCAGCCATCCTGAATAGACTTTCCTCCTTACAACTACCCACCTGAAGTCATAACTACCATATTTTACCATTCACTATTTACTTTCATGCTCCTCCCACCTTAGCTCATAAGCACCATATCTTACCATGCACAATTTACCATAGTGCTCCTCCCACCTGAGCTCATAACTACCAGATCTTGCCCTGCACTAGTTACCCATGTGCTCTTCCCACCTGAGTTTATAACTACCAGATCTTGCCATGCACTATTTAGCCTCATGCTCCTCCCACCTGATTTTATAACTACCAGATCTTGCCATGCACTATTTAGCCTCATGCTCCTCCTACCTTAATTCATAACTACCAGATCTTGCCATGCACTATTTCGCCTCATGCTCCTCCCACCTGAATTTATAATTACCAGATATTGCCATGCACTATTTAGCCTCATGCTCCTCCCACCTGATTTTATAACTACCAGATCTTGCCATACACTATTTAGCCTCATGCTCCTCCCACCTGATTTTATAACTACCAGATCTTGCCATGCACTATTTATCCTCATGCTCCTCCCACCTGAATTTATAATTACCAGATCTTGCCATGCACTATTTAGCCTCACACTCCTCCCACCTGAGTTTATAGCTACCAGATCTTGCCATGCACTATTTAGCCTCATGCTCCTCCCAACTGAGCTCATAACTACTATATATTAGCATGTAGTATTTACCCTTGTGCTCCTCCCTGTAGTATTCTTTCTGCCTATATATATATATATATATATATATATATATATATATATATATATATGTTTCTGATTGTCTCAAGGCTTTCTAGTATAATTAATATTCCCTGTTGTTACCTCTGCATTCATTGCTTGAAGCTCCTTGTGTTCAGACTGAAAGTTCTACTGAAACCATTCAAAATGTAAAGTGATAAGTATATTTTTCTGGCAATTCTTTTCAAAGTTCTGTATTATCTTAATTTTTGTTTTGTTTGATTGATTTAGATATATATTTACTGGCTTCTGATCTATGCTGAAATTGCTGTTTTTTTCTCCTACCCTTATGCCTGCTGTGTTAAATAGTGGTCTAACAACTTGTGTGTTCCCACCCTCCTTCCCTATTGGTATCTTCTTCTTATACTTGGTGGCTTTGCAATTGCCTGCCCCTGCTGTATATTTGATCTGTGACACTCCTCCCAGTCTAGTGTCATTAGCTCATTCTACCTAATACAGAGAAAAAAAAAGCACTTTATTCATCTGCTGTTACTGTATTTGTGTTTCTTCCTACTTTATTACATTATTTTGCTTTTGCCGCTTCTTGAAAATACTCAATTGTTCTTATTCTGCTGCATTTATTACTGCTTGGTAGTAGCCCAATTAAACTGTAACTGTTATTGTAAGCCTTTTGGTTTAAGCATCTGTGCTTCAGATCAGTTATTTTACATTAAGAAGGTTTGTGGTTTGAACTGTTGTGGCAGGACAGGTAGCTTACATCCTTCTAAGTTGGGAATTGCTGATTGAAGGCTCAGTGTCTGTTATTCTAAAAGTGTATTAGTTCTGGTTTAAGCACTTGGGCTTCAGGCCAGTTATTTTACAATAAGAATGTTTGTGGTCAGCACTCTTGGGGGAGGAGAGGTTAGATTCTGCCCTTCTGAGCTGGGAATTTCTGGTTAAAGGTTTATTGTGCCTGCTTATTTGAACCATTTCTTTCTGAAATTGGAGCGCCTTGTTTGCTGTAGCATAGACTAGATTCAGGCCTGCTGAATCTAGCTTTGTTTGTATAACTTGAGCACTGATCCAGGCCATCTTTTTTGGAGAAAGCTCCCCTGCACCCTAGTGGCAGGAGTGTGCAGTTAGAACTTGTCTGATTAAAGACTGTTGGAACAGGGCTCAGTTTTGAGCTTTTTACTGGTTAAGTGGGTAATTTGTTTAAATCAGTTTGCTCGTTTTCTGTTATATATATAAAAAATGTACTTTATTCATCTGTTTTTACTGTATTTGTGTTTCTTCCTACTTTATTACTTTATTTTGCTTTTGCTGCCTGTTCTTAAAAGTACTTAATTGCATTTATTCTGGCACATTTATTACTGCTTGTTAGTAACCTGATTAAATTGTAACTGTTATTCTAAGCCTTTGGTTTATGCACTTGGCCATCTTTTTCTGGAGAAGGTTCCCCTGCACCCTAGTGGCAGGAGTGTGCAGTTAGAACTTCTCTGATCAAAGACTGCTGGAACGGGGCTCAGTTTTTAGATCTTATTGGTCAATTGGTTAATTTGTTTAAATCAGTTTGCTCATTTGCTACTGTTATATTAAAAAATACACTTTATGCATCACCACTTAGCTAGGGTTAAAATATTCCCGGTGCCATAAAATCTGCTCTTCAAATTTTCCCTTAGAACTAGCCAGTTGTTTAGTTTTAGCACTCAAATCTGTTTCTTTGAGCTCAGCACTTGTTCAGTTTTTAGTACTTAATAAATAAGCACCTATCCAGGCATGTCTATGGGTCAGCGCCCAGTATTTTCTCCTGTCTACCTGATGAATCTGGGCATCTTGGGGCAATGCAGCAATAGCCTCATGTACACAGACAACCCTCTCCTCCTACCACCCAACACTACAACCTGTAAGAGATGCACTTATATGGCCAAACTGGAAGCAAAGCTTTCTTCAGCCAAGACTGGACTAGACAGTCAAGAGGAGAAAGTAAACACTTGCACCACACCACACTCTCATCACATAGTCCCTCAAAACCTACAAAACCAAAATCCACACATAGAAACAAAAAAAAAATGTTCGCGGAAGCTCTCAATAATAATTTGCTCAAGCAACAGAGACCTCCAAAGCAAAAATGCAAGCAACCTCCACCCCCCAACACAACCCAAATGACACATAGCCCACAGACACAGTGTGCCAATAAACCACAGCCCATAAGGCAAAACAACGTACCTAACACACTAGTAATAGGTGACTCTATACTCAGGCACACTGATGTCCCACTCACCAGGCTAAACAAGGAGAAGGTTACTGTCAGCTGCCGGTTGGGTGCCAGGATCCGTCATGTAACCCACGCACTCAGGTCACTCCACAACAATTGCAAATATCAAGTACAAATATGACTCTGTCATTGTCCATGTTAGTGTGAACATTCTGAGACGTACCTCCCTGGACTACATGAAAAGAGACATGGAAGAGCTCTCCGATCTTGTAGCTCACACAGGTATGACCCTAGCCCTGAGTAGCATCATGCCATCACCCAGAATGATACCGCAGTACAAGGACAAAATGATTGACTTCAACAATTGGCTAAGCTTCTGGTGTCATTCTAAAGGGACCCAGTATCTGTCTGCCTGGGATGACATGATCGACAGACCATGATGCTTTGCCAGAGATGGCCTGCACCTGTCACCCTTGAGATTCCGGATACTGGCTAAGGCTCTTGCCACCCCTATAGTGCCTTTTTTAGGCAAGGTTCAAATGACAAATTCATCATTGTAACAGGTACAAGCAAGCAAAATCTGAGGGTAATGCTACTTAATGCTAGAAGTCTAAACCTCAAAATATACTCACTCGAGGAACTCCTTAAAATGGAGAACATCAACATCTGTGCAGTGTCAGAGACCTGGTTCAAGGCTCCAGAGAGCACCCTTGCATTACCAGGCTATAATTCATACCACACCTTTTGCCACCTAACCTGGACTGAAACACCTCCAGGCTAATTGCTCAGCATAATGCATCTGAGATTATCCAAGTGCAACTAACTCTGGGCAAGACCACAATCCAAATTGTAGCTTGCTACGGATCCCCCACCATGCCCCAGGACTCCCATTCCTCATTTCTTGATACACTGGAAAATATTAGGGTACAACTCGACACCCTAATAATGGGTGATTTCAACTATCCCACCATTAACTGGGAAAACTACAAAGGTACCAACTCTTTTGCTCAACATTTTCAGGAATTCATAAATTCCAATGCCTTGGATCAGCTTATCCACACCCCCACCAGGGGCAGCAATATCCTAGACCTGGTCATTACCAACATGGGTAACCGGTGTTCCACACCAAATGTCAATTCCTTGTTGGTCAGATCTGACCACAAGCTAATCACCCTAGACATCCACATCCCGCCCCCACCCTCCATTAGGGAAACTACCGTAAAAAATTTCTCCAAAGCCAACTTCACGCTTCTTAAGACCGAAGTGGCAAACTTCACGACATCCATGCAGACGGACAATAGAGTTACGACTGCTGAATCCTACACAATTGCACTTTATAAGCACTTACACGAGTGCATGGATCGTGCTATCCCTAACAGAACCAAGATGCTAGCCTCAAAAAAAATGAAGCCAATCTGGTGGTCCCCTGCCATAAACAAACTCTACAACAGAAGAAAGAAACTGTTGCAAAAAAGAGTAAAATCCCACGATTGGAGGAACTCCCTAGTCAGCCTCAGTAAGAAGCTGAGATTCCTCATAAAATCCTCCAAAGCTAGTTACGAAAACAAAATCTCCATTGATTCTAAAGACAACCACAAAGCATTCTATAGCTATGTTAAGAATCTCAATGGCAACACTCAGATCAGCTCTGCGTTACAGCACAATGGCACTAAAAATACAGAACCAACTGATATAGCCAACATCCTGGCAGATAGATTCAGTGCTAACTTTACCCCCCTCTCACCCCCTAAAGGGCTCATATCTGTACCGGAAGAATGCAAAGTTCCTGTAATCAAGGCTGCACAGGTAAAAACCACACTCTCCAAAGCCAAGAACAAAGCATCCATGGGACCTGACAACATCCCAGGCTGCGTTCTACATGGACTACAGAACAAACTGGCACCCCACCTAAGTACCATGTTCAATCATAGCCTCACCTCAGGCTTTGTGCCCACTGAATGGCGCACAGTGACAGTTATCCCACTCCACAAAGGGGGGGATCCACCACAGACTCCAGGAACTACTGCCCCATTAGCCTGACAAGCCTGGTCTGCAAGGCCATGGAATGTATCATCATGGAACTTATAAACAAAGACATTGGTAATCTCCAGACTCTGGACCCCACCCAGTTCAGGTTTGTAAAAGGCAGATCATGTCTCCTAAACCTGATAGACTTCTTTGAAGCAGTCACCAAAGCCATAGATGAGGGTAAGGTGGTTCACACAGCCTATCTTGATCTCGCCAAGGCTTTCAACACCATCCCCCACTCTGGAATTATAGATAAACTCACTAAACTAGGTATAAATCCCTATGTCACAAGATGGGTTGCCAACTGGCTCACTGACAGAACCCACACTGTGAAAGTAGCAGACTCCAAATCCGACTTTAGATCAGTGACAAGTGGAGTACCACAAGGTTCAGTCCTGGATCCTCTCCTGTTTGGTATCTACTTCTCTGAAGTACAGGCTAACACAGAAGGTCTTTGGCTAATGAAGTTTGCAGATGACTGCAAACTAGGAGCCATAATCAAAACTCCTAATGATGTGGACATCCTACAAAAGGGCCTCACTGAGACAGATGCCTGGTGTCAAAGCCATGGCCTCAAGCTCAATGCCAAAAAGTGCATTGTCATCCCCTTTGGTAAAAACTCTGTACCCATGAGCTACCACATAGGTGGTAGTAAACTTAACACCGAAAGTGTGATAAGAGACCTTGGGACACAGGTGGGCAGTAGTCTCTCCTTTGATAATCACATCACCACAGTAGTCAGGAAATCCTTCTACGTGGCACACCTCATCACAAAAGGTTTCTCATCCAGGAAAAAAGAGGTCATTGTTCCCCTCTACTCGTCACTCATTAGACCCATTATAGAGTACAATGCCCTTTTGGTATGTACCTCACAAGACATCTACAACAACTGGAAAGGCCGCAGAAATACCTCACAAATAGGATTACCGGCCTCAAACAGATGCCCTATGCAGACCATCTCAAATATCTCCAGCTTTACTCCGTCACATATCGCCTACTCAGAGGCGATCTCTGCCTAACATACAAAGCTATGTCAAACCCAGAGCTGCTGACATGCTCCACTTAAAGAAATCCCAATCCCTCCAAGCTACATGCTCTGGGGACCTAAACCTTGTCACCACAATAAACAGAACATGCTGGAGGGATAGATTCCTGTCCCAGAGACTTCTCATATTCTGAAATAAACTACCTATCTATATTAAACTAAGCTACTCATTAGCACTCTTCAAGAAAATTCTTGATGATTGGATGGGAAATAGGAAATTCACCCTGGGGATCACTTCTGTGGCTCTGCTCGACAGTGGCACAGGAAAATAATTTTCCTGGGTGGCAAAAGCCAGGGTACCCTTTTGGCTAGGCTTATATAGGCCCTAGGTCCAACAGCCTAGTACCTACCTATGAACCTACGAACCTATCATATATACATACATATATATGGGTCTACTTCATTTGATCGAAAGACCATTTGACCTAAGCCCATTTGATCGAAATTTCATTTGATCGAAAACCAGTATTCAAGGCATAAAACTTGGATTTGTCCCCCTCCCCAATGTCGTGAAACCCTGTAGTTGGTATATATTAGTTAGGGGTGGGGTGGGAGTGCAGCCCCCCACATTGGAGGGGGGGTTGGGGGGGCAGAGCCCTCACCTATTTTCGTTTAAAATCTGTACTTTTTGTGTTATTTTCTTCTTTTAAAGGAAACTAGGTGGGGGGCTTTAATGTGTCCCTTGACACATTTGCCCCTTTTCTTTTTTTCTTTTTACACTTACATTAGTCTCCTGGCCCTGACAATCCTGTCCTTCTCAGGCTGCCTAAAACCAGTATTAATCACCAATAATTGCAGTAGCTTGGAACCTTTTCACTTGGCACCTTAAAATAAAACTCCAGTGTACTAATCACTTCTTCTCCCTACTTGAACTCATACTCTAGGAATGCATCACATCCCAAAAAAATCACATCCTATCCAAAATTCCAGACTTGGATAAAATCTCACCTCTAGAAACTCACCAACGGTCATTGTCTGTAATCTAACCTCATCTCCTCTGCTGCTTTACTTGCTACTATATTATTCATTGGTACATAGGTATATACTGCGTTAATGACCACCAGGGCCTTTGTAATTCAACCCAATTGTGTCCCTATGTATCATGGGCATTTATTAGGAGAGGGTATGTTAGGAAGTTTCTAGAGGTTATATGGGGGTATGTTAGTTAGTACATTACTGTCTGCCTCTGTCTACCAGAGACATGCGGTCTGGACCCGGGCTGAATTTCCTGTTTCCCATCCATTGGTTACACTTAAATATGGTTAGGGAATGAAATCTGCTTCACATGGAATGGAATGGCCTGATCCAGAGCATGGAGATCTTCTGAGACGCGTGTCTCTCTCGCCAACATGTCTTATTTACCTCAAACTCTTCTTCTACTCTAACTCCATCTCACTGTCTGTGACATTCAAACTCATATTACAAAACTGTTGAATGAAATTATTGTTCGACTCATACCGTAAACATACTGCTCTGCAACTTGTTTTGATTTTATTGTAAATATTTGTATAATATTGCTATAGATACTCGTCATATTGTTCTCCATTGTCAAATACTGTATATTACTGCTGTGTATGTTCTTTGAAATCCTACTTAACTTTTTATTTTATGTAAATATCACTTTCTTTGTATTCTTCTGTCTTTCCAGGCTGAAACCAAAACTGGTCATCAGTGACCAAATGCAAGATAAAATAAAGTAAAATAAAAAAATATGGGAACAGGAAATTCATCCATGGTTTGTCACTAATATCTCTAATGGACATAGGCAACCTGTAAATGATTAATCTCCCAGGCCCTTGCTTGTAAATATTACATCTCCCAAGCCCCTGCTTACACTTATCAAGGGTACCAGAACTTGTCAGAGATCTGGGATGCATGGCTAGGCTTAAAAAGACCCCAGGGGTCATTAGCCTAGACACACCTATGGACCTATGAACCTATAAGTTCATCACCTCTTCCATTTTTCACGTAGTTGCTCCTCATAAACAAATGTGCACACAAAATAAGACAGACACACACGCACACACACACACACACACACACACACACACACACACACACACACACACACACACACACACACACACACACACACACACACACACACACACACACACACATATAGAGGTACTCAGTTCCTATGATGCAGTAAAAGCACTTTAAGTCACAGAAAACCAGGTTATAGATGACAAAGACCAGACTCAATCTCCTAGTTCTACAGGGCAAAATAATCCTGATTTTCTTGATCAAAAAATACTTGATTAAGATTGTAAGGGTGCCCTTCTTGATAGGAACTGTTGTAGTCAGACACAGCTCTAGAAGCCACTACAGACCACTACCTACCTACCTCCTGCCTGCATGGTTCTATGTTGGTGGCTGAGAGGGATAAGTAATACAAATGAGTGTGTGTTGTTATTGCACTGAATTTAGGGTTCAAATCCACATAGTGTGCTCCGTGACTGAGTAAATGCATATTTGGCAGTGTCAAAGTAACCAACCTCAAACCAAGAAGAAACTTTGCATTGTGGAGGGAGTGAAGTTCACTCCTTGAATTATGTTATGCACCTAGTTCACTAATACAAATCAAACTGTAAAATACATACTGCAAAATAATAAAATAGAAAATAGCAGGTAGTCAACAGTTGAGTTAAAAATAGAATATCCTTAATTGAAACACAAACGAGCAATCTTAGTTGAGTATAATCAGAACCATCAAAAACATTCATTATTTATATATAATCAGGTTATTTGGAGCAAGGGAGTGGTTACAGAGGGTAGTTCTGTTAAGAGGAATAAAGCATTAAACTCATTCCTTTGACCAGGTCCCCCTTCCCCCTTAACACCATAGTGTAAACTGAGACTGTGCTATCTTGGAACTGAAACTAAAAAGCTAGAGATAAATTAAAACGTATATTATAAGGCCAACCTACCACTCCAAACTTTATTAATCAAGCCAAACAAAAATATTGGAAAAATAATTTACAGTCATTCAATTGCATACTCATGGAACAAGCTTCCATAGTCCCTTCGCTCCACTACCAAAAGTTGTTGTGTCTTTTGGCTTTTCCCGGTTAGGGGTCGCCACAGCGGAACTCCGGTCTGCTAATGATTGGCAGTAGATTTTTACGTGCCGAGTTGACAGCTCTGTCGCACAACCTTCAACGAAGGTACGCCCATTCACGCATGTCTCCACACAGTGAGGCGACAAGGCAAATTCAAAAAGCAGCTAAAAATTCATTTCCAACATGCATGGATATGTACTTGTCAGGAAACTACCTAATGAATTTTTCTTCTTCTCTCAGTTAACATATCTGCCTGGTATCTACCTAAACTGCCTACATATATTACTCTCTCTGCAGTTAATACTTATGCTATTAAATGCATCTTTGTTGTACTATGCCATGATGTTACTATGAATTTTTTTTTATTTTAGGCATTGCTACATTCCTTGTAAATAACTTAATGCTAACCAAATTTCTCAAACATATTCCCCAGGATTCAGTAAACTTCCGCTATTCCTGCATGGAAATGACCATTTAAGAGCAGCACGGCAGCATGCCATACATAGTTATGAAGGCGCGCTGCCTCTGCTCCTAAATGGACACTGAGCATGGACGAGTGCAGAGGATGTGTCTGAGAGCAGAGCTCTCACAATATGCACTCCCCTGCACTTAGAAATTGCCGTTCGGCAATTACAATGAATGAGAATGCTCATATAGGGGGTTGCCACCTTTTCAAATGCCCAAAGTGGGACTGTTAGTGTACAAACGTGACATGCTGCAGGACAAAACACATCCACAGCCATTGCAAAGGTCAAAGCCCGACTTTCCTGGAAAATCCTATGCTCATAGCAACAGAAACACGCCAGGATTTCTGTCATATGTGCAGATCCATGCAGAAATCCACAGCAATAAGGGAAACCTGTACCCTTCTTAGAGAAAATAACACTAGAATATTTTTTTTATCAAACTGATTAAATTTAACCTTAGCTGCATGGGTTTGCCTATTGCTTAGCTATGTATATTCTAGCTTAAATGGCACAAGAAGGTAAATAGCAAGATACATTCAGTAGAAGCAGTACTGCAATAGTGTAGTGGTTAGAGCATTTGCTTTGCGATCAGTTATTTTCCACATGAAAGCAATTCATGAACATTTGTTTTGCTGTATAACCTACTAAATAACACATTTGTGAACTGGAGTACTGCATTAAGTGCAGATGTGAAGTGTCATTGTAATAATTTGGTAAAATCCACAGATAAACACAAGTGCCCCATACTGTATATGTACACATGAATCAGGGATACTAAGCAAAGTTATAATATGTAATGAATGATAAATCAATGCCATACAACAAATAGTGTAAAAAATGTATAGTGTTCAGATCTACCACTTCCCCATGACTCATGTTTCTTTTCATTCTAAATTAGTGTGGGGGTAAGTTGGAGTAAGCACTTTTAAACTGTAGTAAGCAGGTTTAATCCTGTTTGTGCAAGGGTAAGCAATGCCTACACAGGATAAGCAATTTAAAGGCTAATTGACTGTAAGAATATTTAACCGGAAGTTAGCATTGCTTACCATTATGCAAACCCACACAAACCCACTTACAACTGCTTAAAAGTACCTTAATCTCCCTGTATCCAACAGCCCTTGTTCTGCCCAGCAACAAAATAATCAGCCTTTGCAAGTCTCGAACCCAGGACCCTGCACACCATAGCCACAGTGATTTACCACTACGTCATATCAGCTGTATATAAAATTGAGGTATACTCAAACAGATCCTCACTATAGCAAAATCACATTTTACATGTGAAAGGAATTTATAAACAATTTTTTTGTTGTATAACCTACTACATAACATATTCGTGAACTGGAGTACTGCATTAAGTCCAGATGTGAGGTGTCATTGTAATGAAGTGGTGAAATCCCCCGATAAACACAAGTACCCCATACAGTATACGTACACATGAATCACGGATACCAAACAAACATATAACATGTAATGAATGATAAATCAATGCCAAACAGCAAATAGTGTGCAAATTTAAAAATAAGCAATGCTAAGCATTGCACATCTCTGCTTACCAGGTGTAAGCAATGCGTAGCCCAACTAAATAGATTTGCCCATTGGTATGCCCCTTTAAGCAATGCCAACTGGTAAGCAGGTTTGCCCATAGCGTAGCATTTTCAAAACCATCCAATCACAGCAAAGTGTGGGAAATCGGCCCTATTTAAACCACACAGATGGGAATACATTTCATAACTGGTTGCAGCTTCCTCCTGTAAGCACAATGGCCGGTGTTAGGGAAGGATCGTGCTTCTGAGCACAATGCTGGGGCATCTAGGAGCCTAAGGTCATGGCAGGACTCCTGGTAAAAGACCGTGAAGAGAGACTGCTCCAGAGCCAGTACCAGGGTTCCCAAAATAAAGCGGAAGCCTGGGACCATCTCGCCCGTGACCTCACTAGTGCTACTGGCTTCCCTCGAACTTGTGCAGGTCAGGCATCACTATGCCGACCTGAAATGGAGAAAGAGGGAAATCGTGGATCAGTGGATCCAAGAAGCTAGGCAGGGTGATATCCCAGCAGTGTGTAAGTACACATTCTACTAACTGTTTAATAATTGCGTAGCTTGTGTATATTATGGATAGGTATGGCTAAATATTCTTCTATGTCTCTGATAGCTGCAGCAGAGTGGACTGTGAATCAGGAAGCCCATGTGTGTAGGCTGCAAAGGCTGTGTCGTGAGGCAGGTTAGTAATAATCTTGCATGTACTGTCATAAGAAATAAATCTAAAAGTAGTAGAAAGTTAATTGTCAGTATAAAACCTGTAATGTGTATGGGATGTACTGGATAAACCAGACAATATGGCAGGAAGAGTCTCACATAGGTTGTATGTAAATAAAAGGGTAACAGCCTGGCTATAAAGGTCTAACTCCTGGGCTGCTAGTGTTTACTCTGGTATGATATGGTAATGCAGTGTTGCATTCTCTTAATAGTACTGTTGTATTAAGCACTGTTACCCACACTGTGCTACATAAATAAAATGTGTAGGAATGTCTGTATACGACTGTTGTAATCACAAGGTCATATTGTACAACTGAGAGAGACTTGGGCAAAAAACAGTGAAAAGATGGACAACATAATCTGAATAGCACACTCAATGGAGACGTGAAGTGTTGTACTTTTAGCACACACAGCCATGGTTTGAATCCTGGGAGTGGTAGTAAGCTGTATGCATAATCATTCCCTTCAACTGTACAGATTTTGTCAAAAAGATCAGATAAGTGGCTTAATTTTTCTGCATGTCACCCTGTCCCCCTGGCAAATCAGTGGGATGATCCCAGAAGTTTAGGCAGCAAATAATGACATACAACTGATTGTCAGACATCATAACCGTCAGAAATATATCTATAAGAACAAACCTGTCACTCTAGCAACTCACCAAAATGTTACGAGAGTAATATGCAAATTATGTCACATCTCTATCCCCATGGTGTGAAGCTATGACCAGAGTGTGTGTGCAGCAACAGAGTTAGACGTAAGTGCATAATAATAATGTGGAATCTGGTAATATGTATGGCAACATTCAGGTAGTGTTAACAAACATTCCCTCCACAGGTCTGTCAGATAAGAAAACTGTGCCTGGAAATAAAGAAATCCTGGACTGGTACTGTTTATTCTGGTATTGTATGGCATTGTTAGTGTTGCAGTTTCTCTGAATAATAATGTATTAGTCATCACAGTCACCCACACTGTGCTACATAATAAAAATGTCTAGGAATCCCTGTATAAGACTGTTGTAATTACAAGGTCAGAGTGTAAAACCACGGGAGACTTATAGACAGAAAACAGTGAAGAGATACACAGCAATATCTAAATAGCACACTCAACTGTGGCATACACTGTTTTATTTTTAGCAGACACAGCCATGGTTCAAATCCTGGGAGTGGTAATAAGCTGTATGCATAATCATACCCCTCAACTGTACAGATTTGTTCAGAATGTCCAGATAACTGGCCCATATCCGCTGCCTGTTACCCTGTCTCCCTGGCAAATCAGTGTGATGATCTCTGAAATTTAGGCATCTTTTAATGACATATAACTGATTGTCAGACCTGTAAATATTGAGAAAATGTATATGAAAACAAACCTGTCATTGTAGCAACTCACCAAAAGTTTATGAGGGCAATTGTCAAAATTTGTCCCAGTTCCACCTACATGTTGTCAAGCCTTGACCAGAGTGTGTGCAATAAGAGATTGAGAGGTATGTGCATAACATCAACCTGGAATCTGGGAATATGCATAGAAACAGTCAGATAGTGTTAACAAACAATACCTCCACAGGTATACCAGGTAAGAGGTGTATACTGTAGGTAAAACACAGTTCACGTATATACTTGTCTACAAACATACCACTGTCCAAACTAAGGCCATAGGGTAGTGTAATAATACCTGTAAAGTACAGATTACAGCAGTGACTAAGAAGGTTGTGAGAACTACAGGGATATACAAGTTAATTGACATCTCTATCTCCCCCCACCATATCTGCAACAATAATCTAAATACACAACTCAATGCGCATGTGTACAATTAAATCTACTGTTGGGACATAAGTCCTATTGTTTGATAAATATTGAAATGTGTTTCTATGCATGTGCCATGTTGAAATACTCCCACATTGGTGGCATGCTGCCATCAATGTAACCTGCGTGCTGTTGTAATGGCCACTGTGGTTCCATATATGGATGTGTTCTACTTGCAATGCAACTGTTCCATATCTGGTGTTTTAGGTTAATGGGAATACCTATGCATGCTGTTATACTTAATCTTGGAATGTGTTGACCATTACTAACCCACATATGTTTTAAAATTGTAACACCATAGCACGTTTGGGAAGGCCGGTCCCGGCGGAACCATCTCTCCCACCTCATCTGGCTGTGGCACCGGGCACCAGCACATCTGAGACCCACCCTGGGACCTCCTTGTCCACTGGTCCTGCACCACCTTTGGGTGGAATCACGTAATGGGATGGGGCTCACCCCCTTGGGAGCAGGAGCGGACAGGAAACTGTCACCCTTCATCAGGTCTGGGTTCTAGTGCATAGCGAGCTCCATAGGGAGTTTGGAGATCAGTTACGCCAGCTTGAGGGCTGCATGGCACATTTAGAGAGTTAGCCTGCCCCTCTTACCCAGCCCCAGCACAGCCATCTTTGGGGCCATGAAGGTGCAGTAGTGACTGCCCATGGGTGGGGACCTCAGTCCCACTGTTTCCATTTGGGGGCTCATGGGCTTCTAACTTTCAAACACCCCTCCCCATCCAAGGTGTTTACCCCCCACGTGTCATATACCACCCCTGTATGCTGTCTTGTTTGTCTTGTCTGTCATCCTACCCAATCTACCTCCCCAAATATACCTACTATCCTTCCCCAACATCCCAGTATCACCTTAAAAAAAAGGAAAAAAGGGCAATTTGTTCCCCAAAAAAAAATCTCGTCCCATAATTAGCTGGCCATTTTGCACACATGTCCACTAGACACATGTAATCTAGTGTAACTGGTTTCACAACATATTATTATTGTCCTCACCCCTCTCTCAGGGATTTGAGTGTCCAAATATACCTTCAAATTCAGTGTATATGCACAGCTGTTGCTATAGAAGAAATGGGCAGCTATGGACCTTCCCTACACCTGTCGTGCAAATCCCTAGCTATTTTCCCTATTGTCTTTCCCTCTTTGTGCCCCTTTTTCACCACTTTCCTATCACCCCTTTTTCTTTTCTTTTAAAGAAATTAGTGCATGGGTAAGCACTTTTAAGCAGTAGTAAGTGGGTTTAATCCTGTTTGCATGGAGGGTAAGCGATGCCTACACAGGATAAGCAATTTAGAGGCTAACTGATTGTAAGAATATTTAACCGGAAGACAGAATTGCTTACCGTCGCACAAACCCACGCACAACTGCCTTAGTCACTCTGTATCCAACAGCCCTTGTTCTGCCCAGCAACCAAATAACCAGCCCTTGTAAGTTTCAAACCCAGTACCTTGCACACTATAGCCAAAGTGATTTACCACTAAGCCATGTCAGATATAAATAAACCTGATGTTTTCTCAAATATATCATCCAGCACAATCATTCAACAGTAGAGGAAATGTATTTATATATGTAGATGTATGTATGTGTGTGTGTGTGTGTGTATATATATATATATATATATATATATATATATATATATATATATATATATATGTATATATCATCATCATCTTCTTTCAGCTGTTTCCGTTAGGGGTCGCCACAACAGATCACCTGTTTCCATTTCTTCCTGTCCTCTGCATCTTGCTCTGTCACACCAACCACCTGCATGTCCTCTCTCACCACATCCATAAACCTTATATTAGGCCTTCCTCTTTTCCTATTACCTGGTAGCTTCATCCTTAGCATCTTTCCCAATATACTCAGCATCCCTCCTCAGCACATGTCCAAACCAATGTAATCGTGCCTCTCTGGCTTTGTCTCCAAACCTTCCAACCTGGGCTGACCCTCTAATATACTTATTCCTAATCCTGTCCAACCTCGTCACACCCAGTGCAAATCTTAACATCTCTAATTCTGCCACATTCAGCTCAAACTTCTGCCTTTTTGTCAATGCCACTGTCTCCAACCCATATAACATAGCTGGTCTCACTACCCTCTTGTAGACCTTCCCTTTCACTCTTACAGGTACTCGTCTGTCACAAATCACTCCTGACACTCTTCTCCACCCACTCCATCCTGCCTGTACTCTTTTTCACCTCTCTTCCACACTCACTGTTACTCTGAACTATTGACCCCAAGTATTTAAACTCATCCACCTTCGCCACCTCTACTCCTTGCATCCTCACCATTCCTCTATCCCTTCTCTCATTCACACACATATATTCTGTCTTAGTCCTGCTGACTTCATTCCTCTTCTCTCTAGAGCATATCTCCATCTCTCCAGGGTCTCCTCCACTGTTCCCTACTCTCACTACAGATCACAATGTCATCTGCAAACATCATAGTCCACGGGGACTCCTGTCTGATCTCGTCTGTCAACCTGTCCATCACCATTGCAAATAAGAAAGGGCTCAGAGCTGATCCTTGATGTAACCCCACCTCCACCTTAAACGCATCCGTCACTCCCGCCGCAGACCTCAATGCTGTCACACTACCCTTGTACATATCCTGTACCACTCTTACATACTTTTCTGACACTCCTGACTTCCTCATACAATACCACAACTCCTCTCTAGGCACCCTGTCATATGCTTTCTCCAAGTCTACAAAAACACAATGCAACTCCTTCTGACATTCTCTGTACTTCTCCATCAACACTCTCAGAGCAAAGATCGCATCTGTAGTGCTCTTTCCTGGCATGAAACCATACTGCTGATCACTAATCATCACGTCCCTTCTTAACCTTGCTTCCACTACTCTTTCCCATAACTTCATGCTGTGACTGATCAATTTTATCCCTCTGTAGTTACTACAGCTCTGCACATCACCCTTATTCTTAAAAATCGGTACCAAAACACTTTTCCTCCATTCCTCAGGCATCCTCTCACTTTCCAAGATTTCATTAAACAATCTGGTTAAAAACTCCACTGCCATTTCACCTAAACACCTCCATGCTTCCACAGGTATGTCATCTGGGCCAACAACCTTTCCATTCTTCATTCTCTTCATAGCTATCCTTACTTCCTCCTTGCTATTCCATTGTGCTTCATGATTAACTATCCCTACATCATCCAACCTTCTCTCCCTCTCATTCTCTTCATTCATCAACCCCTCAAAGTACTCTTTCCATCTCCTCAACACACTCTCCTCGCTTGTGAGTATGTTTCCCTCATTATCCTTTATCACCTTTACCTGCTGCACATCTTTCCTAGCTCGGTCCCTCTATATATGTAAACAGATATATATATATATATATATATATATATATATATATATATATATATATATATATATATATATATATATATATGTATCAGAACACAACAAATACATATATGACCAAAGGCACCGTTAATGGGGGTGAGGAGGCCCAATTTAAGTACCATTTGTAATTATTGATATCATCCCCTCCTCCACAGCCAAACAGATCTGCCTTGCAACACAATACCAACACTTGCAAGTCTCATACCCATGACCCTACACAACATACCCACAAGAAGTAAACAGTAATCCATCTAACCTGTACAATGTCAGGATGGTATCAATAAGATAGCATGTAGAACAGTCTGTCTACCATAGGGTATATATATATATATATATATATATATATATATATATATATATATATGTGTGTGTGTGTGTGTGTGTGTGTACATACACATACACACACATAAACATATATTACTATGTATAGATATGTATAGGAAGATACATATTTAGAGGGTGTACAGCATATTGAACAGACAGTATTCCTACAGCTGCCACCTTTTAAAATGGACAGTGTTTGATTCTCTCATACAAAAGACACTTATTGCATGAAACATATACCCTCAGAGAAGTCAAAAGATATGACACCACACACAGCTTTGCATACATAAGAAATGTTTATCAGTGTACTATTTCAGTTGTATATGCCATTTCATATAGCAGTTAAGTGTTTGAAATACATACTAACTGAGTAATGCAGCTCTCAAGCTAAATATTTTATACAGTAATCCAAAAGCATAACATATGTTGCTGTCCAGGCCAAGGCCTTCCAGTAGCACAACAGTAAAGAAACACTGGCCCACAAGATAAGAATCAATCAACAGTAAGTAATGCAGATGTAGTTCAGCAGCCTCCAATTACACTCTGTACTCAACCCCTAGGGGGAAAAGAATTAAGTTGTCACAATGAAGATGTATCTGTTACATAACAATGCTTAATTTAAAACATCACTGTCACACTGACAAACAGAACTGTCTGTAAGACAGTAAGCACTAGCCCACCAATGTTCCCAAGGTGAAATGTATGAAAATGTACAGTCATATACCTCAATGTGTTTTACTACTGATATCCCTCACATGTTGTAACAGCCTATGTTATAAATGGTGCATATCCCTCCCCCATAGACTGACTTACAGGGGCATATAACAGTGTTACATACACTGACCTCTGGACTGTACAAGGTCACACACGTTTTGTCCAGCTGTAGCCCACATATATATGGACCCTACCCCCCAATATGTGTGGGGCCCACAACATCACTGGAATGATGGCAGGAATGCCAGCACTAAATAATGATAGGCCACTGCTTAACAACCCCTTACTGCATGACATATGGACAAAGCCTAGTATATAGGTGGAGGACAGAGGCTGGAACACAGCTCCATATTTGCAATATTGTTGTTATAAACTGTGAAAGTTGCTGGTGTTACAGGATTGGTTGCAACATATCCTTATTCAGGAATATGAAGTCAGAAACACAAATGGACATAGCCATGTACTGATAGCACTCAACAAACAGAATGCCACTGATATATCTGAGACAAGACCTGTGTGGTGAACAGACAAAACATAACAGCCAATCCTCTGGCCATCATGTGGAAAGGCCCACAGTTGACAGCTATGCAGACAGGCTGCATTCCAGGCTAAACTAGTATGTGCACACAAACCCTGTAAAACTAGCGGTATACAATCCATATAACAAAACTACTCACACTGTCCATAGCTCTGGAACCTTATACAAATATGTAGTTGGCCTATGTCTGCAAGTCCTGTCGTAAGAGTATTGCTACTTGCTGTTTGTAACACTGCTGCCCACACACAGGAAGGATGTCCTCCATCCGGGAAAGGTAAAGGGACAACGCCCACATGATTTAGTAATTTATAGTAGTGGTTTGCCATGACAGTGGTAATTGGAAGTACTACACAGCTGGCTGCATGGAGGTAGCAAGTGGTGAACACTGACTGGTGCAGAGGCCATTACCTGATCATGTGCATTACCCTACAAAATTCATGCTGCAATCTATTCAAAGCAGCTCAATCCCTGTAGTGGAGAGAAAGAAAGAGACAGGAAGAAAACAAATAAACAAACAGGAAAAACATATATACACCAATTAAACCTACAAACAACCCTACATAACTAAGGGGACCCATAAAACTGTATTCAGAAGAGACGGTAATCCTACAACAGGTATGTG